>NC_064808.1:8694601-8707304 GCF_023721935.1 Panthera uncia | reverse complement strand
ACCCCTGCTCCCCACCCCCCCACCCCACACTGTGGTTTTGGAGATCTGCTCCTGCATCTAACCAGACTGTCCTCCCCTCTTCCTGAGTAGCCTCTGCCCCTCCTCCAGGTCTGTCCCCCTCCTCCAGGGTGCTGGATTCAGGAGGGATGGGACAGTGTGGGAGGATGAGGCAGAGGTGCAGGCTGACATCTCCCAGCCCACTCTGCTTCTCAGACCCTCACGGGAACATCTAGCCAGACCCTCTGGCCCCTCTTGTGCTCCTCGCCACCAACTCGGGTAGCCAAGCCTCTGTCCCTACCCTCTCTCCAGTCCCTAAGCCCACATCCTCCCCTCAGTGGGAACCTGCCTCTGGGGGTGGGGTGGTCCACGGGGCACCACGGTGCTGGGGCCATCTGGCTGCAGAGCCGCGAATCGTGGCCCGAGGTTCAAGCCTCGTACCCCGATACCTTTGGTGTCCAGGAGGGAGAGAGGAAGGCCTTTCTTTGCCTCAGCGTCTCCCTTTCTGTGACTTGGGGGGTAGCAGCCTTTGTCCACTCCTGTTTGCTGAGTTGGTGAGGACATCCCTAGCCCCGGGCCTCCTCACTTCAGGGTTGTGGACACCCCAGCAGACCCGGACCCCAAGAAATCAGGCTTGGACTAGGTTAAATGGTTGATCGTGAGGTGGTTGGGCCATTTGAGGGTCCTAGGCAGTCACCTCCCAGGTGACTTGTTCTCTCTAGATGCTGTTCATCCTTTATGAACCGTCAAGGGGGCTGGAGGCCCCTGGGGAAGCAGGAAAGGGACATTGCTCCTTGCTTGGGGGTATTGTTTTGGGGGTGCCCTGAGCCGGCTAGATACCCTGGATGACCCAGGGGCCAGCCCCCCCCCCATTGCTTCCTACAGGACCCCGTGCCCCAGGCAGAGGTGTGGGCCTGGCTGGCCCAGGCTCCCCACCTCCTGAGCCAAACTTTCCTTCCTGGCCGTGGGTGGGGGGTGGGGGCTGACGCCACAGCTCAGCCATGCGGCCGGCCTGGCAGGGAGGCTGTGCTGCTCCCTCCGGAGAGATAAGAGGAGACTCAAGAATGTCTGTGGGGAGCAGGGGTGGGGGTGTGGGGCTGCCAGCTGAGGTGGGTGGAGGGAGCCAGGGGCCGGAGAAGTGTTCCCAGAGCCTGAGATGGGGGGGAGGGTGGGCGGGTGCTAAGGGTTAGGACTCTCCCTGGCCACTTGGGAGGGGAAAGCCTGGCAGGGATCAGGTGTTCCATGGTGCGTGGGGGACAGGCCCGAGTGTGCTCGTGAGTGTGAGTGTGAAAGCAAGTGAGTGTTGAGCATGTGGGTACGTCGTTCCTGAACTCTCGCACTTGGGGCTGGAACCTGAGTTCTCGTCCTGGTGCTAGCTTGGCCTTGGTCACTCTCTGTGGACAGTGGGCACGACGGGCAGGGTCTGTGCCTTCAGCTCTGGGCTGGAAAAGGGCTTTGCTGAAGGGCAGGGGCCTGTCGAGACCCCTTGTCTGACATCGCCCCTCTCTAGGAACACCCAGCACATGTCCTGGGTCCTGCCCTGTGCAGTGAGCCAGGCTGTGCCCCACCCCAGGGTGGTGGGCTGGGGGGCTAAGGCGCTTTGGGCCTCGGGTGGGAGGCTGGGACGGGGCGGCCCCTCCAGGCTGGTACAGCCGGGCCCCCGTGACCGCCCTGCTAATCCCCTAGAAGGAGGCTACGGCCGCCCGGATCGGCGGGCACAGGGCCTTGCAGAGAGGGGACCCTCCAGGCAGGATGCACTGGGTCCCGGCAGGTAACAGCGTCGCCTTGGCAGGTATATTCCTCTCATCCTGATCGGGTGGGGCCTTGGGTTCCCAGAACCTAGTCAGGGACAGGGCCAAGACAGCATCAGCAGATCCCGATAGAACCTTAGAGGCTCTGGGGCCAACTCGGCCCCTGCCGCTGAGAGCTCTGTGACCCTGTGCTGAGCCCTCACCCTCTCTGGGCCCCTTTTCCTCAGCTGCCAGACAGGAGGGGGTGGCCGGGAAGGTCTTGATGATACTTTCAGATCTGCTGAGCCTTGTCTCCCAGCTCTGGGAAGGAGGGATGTTTTTGAGCATACAAGGTGGAGGGTGCCGAAGTCTGGTTCCAGGGGCACATTCCCCCCCCGCCCCCTGCCGTCGGCCGCCTGCCCGGCCCCAAAAAACAGGTGCTGTGGAGGAAGCCTTACGGCCTGAGGGGAACTGGGCTTCCAGGAGGTGCTGAAAAGACCTTTGAAAGGCTGGGGGACCTCCACTCGGCCTCTAGAGCCCCACAAGGGCTGGAGGTGGGAGGCTGGGTTTCCGCTCCTTCAAGGCCCGATGGGCGGCTTGGGCCGGTGACTTCCCTTCTTTGGTCTCATGTCCTCTCCTGGAGTAGGCAGGTGGATTGGATCAGAGCAGGGGCTTCTGATAAGGTTCTTTTTTTTTTTTAAGTTTTTATTTATTTATTTTTGAGAGAGAGAGACAGAGACAGAGACAGCGAGCGGGGGAGGGGCAGAGAGAGAGGGACAGAGAGAATCCCAAGGAGGCTCCGCGCGGTCAGCGCAGAGCCCGATGTGGGGCTCAAACTCACAAACCGTGAGATCATGACCTGAGCCGAAACCAAGAGTCCGACGCTTAGCCAACTGAGCCACCCAGGTGCCCCCCAGCGAGGTTCTTTTTAGCCACCAAACAGAGACAAACTCGTGGACTCCCGATGCACAGGGGGTGGGGGCGGCTGGGCTCCCCACAGCCCCCCAGAGCACCAGGGTCCTGATCTGAAAGCCTCTTGAGGGAGGGGCTGGCACGGGTCCCCTTTCCCCGGGGCCAAGACTGCAGCTCCGAGAGGGGGGAGTTAGCCAGCATTAAGCAGAGCTGATACCAAGGACCACCCCCCTACTCTCTCCTCTGCCCCCAGGGCCTTGGGGGAGGAAGGGTGGCCTTCCTGTGGGGACCAGCATCTCTGTCTCCAGAGGGCAGGAGGAGGCCACGGGGGAAGGCCACCTGATGACTTTTGGGCAAGGATGCCCACCCTCAACAGGAGTCTGGGGCAGAGTTGGGATGTGTTATCTTGTGGCGCTGTGCCCCATATCAGCCTGTCTGTCTGTCTGTCTCTGCAGTGCACCAGGGAGGAGGCGGATGGGGGAGGCAGCCGGACCCCTGATTGTCAGGAATATGAGATGGGGTGCCTTCTGAGTCCCCCTGGAGCCCTCTGAAGGAGTCCCTCCCCAGCCCTACCTCCCCAGCCCCTGAGTCCAACCAGAGGGGAAATAAATAGTGGGGGGTCTGACTCATCCCCGTGTCCCCAACACCCAGCGCGGGGCCACATGGGCCGGGCAAGGGAGAGGGCAGGAAATGTTCTCAGGGTCATTGGAGGCCACGATGGCTATGTGAACAAAGGTGGGGTGGGGGGTGCACCCCAGGACGCCAGCTCTCTGGGAGGGCCTGGGGTCAGTGCGGGGGGAGAGGTGCGGGCCTTTCCCAACCTGCTTGCCTCAGGGCCTCTCCTGAGTCTGGGGACTTGGCAGAGTGCCCCTTGGGGTCTCAGGCAGGGCCAGAGTATCTGGGGGAAAGACGGGTGTCTCTGGACAGAATGGCCTCCTCCTAGGGACCTGGCCCCCATTCCCTGACTCCCAAGGGCTCGCAGGACTAGGGGGTTCTGGCAGCTGAGGCTGCTGGGTAACAGCCCGGCAGGACTCTGATTGGCTGCTGCCCTTGGACTTTGCCCTCTGATAAGAACGGGGAGCAGAAATCATTAACTGGATCATTAACCGGGGGTGGCCCTGCCCTACCCAGGCTGCCTGCCCTTTCTTCCACCTTCTTCCTCATCACGGCCCCCTCTTTTGGGCCTCAGTTTCCCTCACAGCCTGGGTGTGTATGGGGGGGACCTCACCTCCCCTATGAAAGTCTTCAGCCCCCGCTGCCCCTGGGTGTGGGTAGCCCCAGGGTTAGGGGCAGGTGTTGGCTGGTGTAATGGCCTGATGCACTCACTGGAGGGGGGCGCTGCCAGGGTCTGTCGCTGGCTCCGCTGCCTGCCCACCGCCCTTCTCCTGGGCTTGTCACCGCACTCCTTTGTGCCTCCACTTTCTCATCCTTAAAATGGGAATGCACTTGGGGTCACAGTACCCACTGCTCAGGGTTTCTGTGGGGACTGCGGCAGCCTGGGTTGCGATTATTGTCCCAAGGGGCTTGCCCAGCCGAGTTCGACAGGCTCACTGTAGGTATTCTGCTCCCCACTTTGAGGATTTGTCGATTCACGCGCGGGCGTAGGTCGGTGCCCCACCTTGGGCCGGGGCCTGTGGCTGGCGCTGTGTGCTTTGGGGAAAGCCCCTCACCCGTTCTGGGCCGCTTCTCCCAGCCTCGTTGAATGCACTCTGCACGCAGGGACCCAGCTTCGTGCAGGTCTGGCGCTCCTTCCAGCCTCCAGCTGGGGCCCCACCCTGCATCTCGGAGATGGGGAACTGGGGCCTTGGGCTGGCGGGGGGGGGTGGGGGGGGAGGGGGAAGGGGAAGGGGCTGACTGTCCTTTGTCTTTGCCTGCCGCACCCAGGCCGGAGGTTTTTGCATAAGCGGCCTCCCCGGGAGTCCTGGGGCTCTGTGGGAGCGGAGTGGTGCCCTCTTATTTCTGAGAGGGAGGTGCCAAGGCAGGAGAGGAAGGAGACGGGTCAGGCTCGCTCAGGGTGGCCGCAGCAGGGCAGAAGCGGGATCCTGGGTCAGGAGACTGTCCTCCAGAGCTGAGGTTCCTGACCCACTGCCAGTGGCTGGGCGAGGTGACTTCCATTCAGCCGCTTGACCTCTAGGACCCTTAGAGTCCTCCCGCGTCCGGTCAAGGCTGTGTGACGCAAGCAGTGAGACCCCACGGCCAAGGCCTGGAGGGGGAGGGGAGGGAAGGGCACGACGCCGACTGGGATGGGGGCAGTGGGGTCCAGAGCCTCCCCTGGCCTGGCATATGGCTGCTCCAGCGCGTCCTGTCCTCCGCCTGCCTCCAGCCTGCATCAGGGGGAAAGCCCTGTCTCTGTAGGACCTAGGGCTCTCCAGCCCTCAGGCTGCACGGCCACGGCCTCTGTCCCTCCATGGAGTTTGGGGACCCTTGCTCCCTTGGGGCCTTCTCTCACTGCCCTCTTCGCCATCTCAGTCCCTGAGCTGTCTTCCCCACTCTGTGGTTCTCCGCCCCCCCCCCCCCACCCCGCGGTCTGTGGCCTGGGGGAGGGGAGGGGGCAGCTGGGAGTCTGTGACACTGAGTTGGCTCTTTTGGATCTGGCTCCAGCTAGACCTGATCGGGAGGGGGGTTGGCCTGGGCCTGCCATTGGGTCAGTGAGCGCTTGTGTGCACCCGTGTTCAAGTCTGGGAAATGTGCTAGTGTGAACATGCACAGGCATGCTCATGCCTCAGGGCCTTTGCACTGGCTCCCTATGGGCCCGGAATGCTCTTCTCAGATGTCCACGTGGCTCACCACCTTCCTAGCTCTTTTCGGCGAGGCCGTCCCTGACTGTCCTATTTAAAATTGCAGCGCATCCCTGCCCTCCTGCCATCCCAACTCCCTCCCTCCGCTTTATTTTCTCCATAGCATTTGTCACCTTCTAAATGCTATGGGTTTTTACCCATCCAGTCCTCTGACTCTGCCTCCAGAATGTCAGCTCCTTGTGGGCAGGAGGTTTTGTTTTGTTCATTATCGTACCAGAGCCAAGCACTCTGCCTGACACATGATATATGCTCATTGATTGTTTGAATGGATGAATGAATGGGCACATGTGGAGCCTGCCGGCGTGTGCACGTGTGTGTCAGCATGAGAAGGGTAAGCCCCCGTGTGTGTGTGTGTGTGTGTGTGTGTGTGTGTGTGTGTGTGTGCCTGTGCGTCTGTACGAGATCATGTGTGCGTCACTGGGCCCTTGGGCACACACCTGTGTGTGGGACGTGCTGGTGTGTGAATACAGATGGACGTGGGTCACTGGCCTTCCCCCCAAGCTGCAGGGTCTCCACTCTGCTTCTGTGGGGAGGGCCCTCTCCAGCCTGCCTGCCCCGGTCCCTGTGGGAGAGGGATGGGGCCATCGGGTGGGAGCTAACTTGGCCCTGTAGACTCAGGGGTGGGGGTCCCCAGAGCAAACTGAAGATCCCTGGGGACGCGTGTGGGTTCCCATACACAGAACAGGTTGCAGCTTCTGGGCTCAGTTCTGTTGGACCTGGCTCGGGAGCATCTTGGGACTGTGAGCCTTGCGTCGACCTGAGGACAGGGTGGTAGCCCGTGGCTACCCCACAAGTGTGGGGACCAAGGGAGAACATAGGTATAGCCCAAGGGTAGCTAAAGATTCCAGGTCCCCTGGAGGAGATGAGGTTCTTCTGCATTTTTTGGCAAGAAATTGAGAGGGAGTAAAGGCAACGGTGGCTCAGATCGAAGGACCTGATGGCAGTGGCTTAAGAGCCATATCCTTATCATTCAGCCCCAAGCTAACCGGGGACTTGATGCAAAATGCAAAGGGTGGCTTGCAAAATCAAGCATCTGACCTGAAGACGTTGTGTGTGAGAAGGCTCTGGTCATAAGTTGAAGCCTGAAGCGGGGACGGCTAGCAGTGATTGTATTAATCACTGATCATATTAATAAAGATAGAAAGTTCAAATCAAAGGAGGTGAGAGCCTACTGTGCCCGGTCCCAGAGTGAACTAGTTTGGAGCATGTTGAGTAACTTAGTCAATATTGGGATATAAGTGACAGTACTGGGGGCCCTCTGTGATTGAGGAGGGGCTGCTGGGGCAGACAGGCGGTCACAGAAGGCTAACCCGCCGGGGTGGAGGTGGGGGGCTAGAGCCAAAGTCTGGAGGCCGGACTTGGCTCTGTATGCACCGGAATATCAGCGGACGGGTCATGGTTCAGAGGGACTCAGGAGGAAGTTGGAGGCCCCCCCAGAGGCTCTCTGGAGCAGATATGCAGTTAGGAGGGGAGGCTTGGGGGGAGAGGGGTACAGCCTGGGCAGGAGAGGAGAGGGGAGCCCCGAGAGAGATGGAAACAACAATGAATGATATTTGAGGAATGGCCTCCGGGAGGGAAGAGCTTTCCTACCATCTCGTCAAAGACTCATGACTATTCCGTGATGCGGGGGTCCCTGCTTCACTTGAGAGGGAAGGGAGCTGAGACTCAGGGAGGTCAGCTCACTTGCCAAGGGTCCAAGACAATGAAGGGGGACCCACATGAGCAGCTGGGCCTCCTTGACCTTAGGAGTCCCTTGGGGCATCATGGGGGTGCTAGGGTGAGCAGTCCCCTGACCCCTTGCCATCCTGGCTGCCAGCCATCCGCCTGGAGCCAGGGTGCCCTCAGATTCAGAGGCCTGGGATCGCTCCTCAGGAGCATGGCGGGGACAGGCTTGGGCCTTGGCCCCCGTCAGCCCCAGGTTCTGATCAGCTAGGCCTGGCCAGCATCCTTAGGCCCTGGCCTCCCCTGCCCACAGCCACGTGGCCGACGGGATTTCCGCCATGTTTGGGACATGAATTGACAAGTGCCCCATTGACGGCTTGGGGGGAGGTGTGGGCAGGGCACAAGCCTCCCACTGTGCCGGGTCCCCACCCTCCCCCGTTCCCTGGGACAATGGCCGAGACTCAGCCAGCGGCCACAGCTGGTGGGGGGGTGGTCATGAGCGGGAGGAGGGGGGAAAGGGAGGGGTCCAGGGTGGGAGACCACCTGGGCTCCCCACACCCTCATCCTGCACCTGGCCTGTATCCCCTCGGTTCTTCTGCCCAGCTGGGTGGCCTGAAAGCGAGGAGGAGAGAAGAGGGGAGGGTCTTTTCCCCATAGTCCTTATTCCCAGCCTCCTGGGACAGGGCAGTGTCTGGCTCCTGTTAAAAGCAGGTAATAAAGGGCCTAATTAATGAGGAGCAGCTGGGGCGCATAGCTCAGCAGGGCAGGGGCGGTACCTGGAGCCCCCCCCCCCCCCCGCCACTCCCGCCACCGCCACCGTCTAGCTCTGGACCCTGAGCATAGCGCGGCCGGGTAGAGGTCCCCAGCGGCAGGCAGGCCTGGTTCTAGTTCTCGCTTGCCACTTTGCTCACCCATTCCATGGACATTTATTGCATGCCTACTGTATGCTTAGATGCTTATATCCCAGAGAGGCAGAGCAGGGCCGGTCTCATATCCCAGGTCCCACGCCTGTAGGCCAAGGGCAAGGCATTTCTCCTTCCTGAGCCTGCTTCCTCGTCTGTAAGATGAAGAACAAGGAAACCACCTCTCCTGTAGGGTTGTTTTGGGACTTAGACGTGAACCGTATAAAGTGTGGGCACCCGGTGAGTAAGCTGTGGGCAGCGGGTGGGCAGTGGACGGACCTCTGCCCACCTGTGAGGTCTGCACTAGGCAGCAGAGTAAGGAGCCCAGGAGAAAGGAGGCCGCCACTCAAGAGAGAAGGAATCAGAGGTGACCTCCTGGAGGAACTTACATTTAAGCCCAAACCTCAAGCGTGCTTAGGAATGGACTTTCCTCCGGCAGAGGAAACAGTATGTGCAAATGCCCCGGGCCGGAGAGAGGCAGAGGGTTTCAGGGTTAGGAGATGAGGCTGTAGGCGGCAGGCAGAGTTGGGGGGCAGGGGCTGCCTTGGATCTCAAGGAGGGCTCTGGTTTTCCCGAGCAGTGGGAAGTTGTGGGAGGGTTTGATGCTGGTTTGGGACCCGGTGGTGCCACTTTCGGATGGTGGGGTCCTGGGCAGCCTCTCCATCCCCCAGGGAGGACTTAGGATCCGCAGGAGGGGGACTCCCTTAGCTTCCTGCCTGGCAGATATCTGTTGTTGGCTCCAGAGTGTTCCAGGGCCCTTCTGGGAACAGGGCGGGGACCCCCAAGGATATTCTGATGTCTTTCTCCTGGGTTCCTGGGGGCCTCAGGAGTCTCTGGACTCTGGCAAGCCCCCACCCCCACCCTGCCCCAGTGGCTCCCTCCTCCCTCCTCTGTCCTCCCGGTCCTCCCGGCCCCTGGCACGGGAGGGTCTCTCCTCCCCTCAACCACATCTGGTTCTCGTTAGGGTCTCCCAGGATGCCTCTGCCTGAGGCCCCCCCCCCACCCCAAGGGAGGTGGGCAGGAGGATTAGGGGTGATTAGGAGTTCTCCTGGCCAGAGGAGGGGGAGGAGGGCGCCTGGCCTATTATAAAGAGCAACACCATGACTCCATCACCCCATCATTCACTGCAGATTCCAAGTTCAGTCTCAAAATCCTGCAGCTTCAGCAGTCAGGGCCGGGGTCACGCTTCAGTGCCCCCTCCCTCCCCGTCCCTTGAGGAACCCCCCAGTCCATCAGGTGGGGCAGCCCAGGGTGGCCAGGAAGTCTCAGTGACCACCAACCACACCGTCCCACCCCCCCCCCCGCCCCCCGCCGTGGAGTCAGGCCCCTGTGCCTGGGTTTGAATCCTCCCTGCTCCCTGCCTTGGGCAAGACACTTGACCTCCCTGAAAAAGGAAATGATGCCAGTAACGCTAAGTCTGCAGGGACGATTGGTAGATAAACCCGACAGTGCCGGGACCCGGTAGGCGTTTGGTCCGCACGAGCCGCTGTCATGATCATTGTCCTTTGCCATCATCACCGTTCCAGGTCGGGAGGGTTAAGAGTAATGCTGCACACAGAGAAGCCGCGGGATGGCTCTCATATAATAAACTCCTGTGATTATTAATGTCCTTCGTCCCACAAGTGCCTGGCATACAGCAGGCATTCAATAAACGGGATCTTCAGTTAACAGGGAAGGATGGGGTGGGGGCTGGCGCGTGGACGGGCATTCTAGAACCTCGATGTGCAGACTGGTCACTCCCAGGTTGAGAAGCTTCGCGTGCCCTGGCCGCACAGGGCCCTGGATGGCCATTGGCAGTGCTCGCTGGGTGTCCCTGGTTCCCAGCTGGGTGAGCCAGGGGTGGGGGCCAGCAGGAGGGCCTGTCCCAGGCAGCGCGTGACTCCTAGGAGGGCTTAGCCACTCATTAATCACCTAAGCGGGGCTCAGCATTCTTGAAATACCGGCTGGGGCCAGGGAGGGGCCTGGGCCAGGGGCTCCCGGGGACCCCAGGGCTCTGGGGACTAGAAAGTGAGGACAGCCACTCGGTTTGCTGAGCACCCATTATATGCCAGGCACCTTACAGACCTTAACTTGTTTCATATTTGACCCTGTGGAAGGTTAGCTTTTCATGGCCCCATTTTACTAATGAGGAGACTGAGGCTCAGAGAGGGTATGTGACCTGCTCAAGGTCACGCAGTGGGAAGGAGGAAGGCCGGGAATTGTTCGTGGATCTGCCTGAACTGTCCCCAGGGCTCACCAGGGAGAGGGCATGAGGTGCAGACCCCAGGCTCGTGGCTCCAGGGGCCTGTGGGAGGGGCATCTCCTGCCTCAGTGGGGCTGGCCAGCCCAGGTCAGCAGTGTGGGTGGGGCCGTCCTCCATTATCGGGGTTGACGCATCTCCTACGTCAGCCCCCTTATCACCCCGCCCTCCTGCTCCCCCCCAGCAAGGTGACCCTGGGAGGGGAAAGGCCAGCGCCTCCCCCTCTCCTCTCTTGCTTATGCTCAAGAGCACTGGGCGCCTTTTCTGTGAGTCCCTCCCCTCTGTGGGGCTGGGGCCAGCAGGGAGGGCCCAGGAGGGAGGGTGGTGTAGGAACAGAGCTCTGGCCGCCATCATTCCCTGCTGTGAGCCCAGGCAAGCCCTGCCTCTCTGGGCCCTCTGGAACAGCAGGGCAGGGCTAGGCCCCCCGGCCCCTGTTTATGGGGGTGATGAGCTCTACAAGAGGCTGGGCTGGGCACTTCAGATTCCAGTCCCCACTCCCTGTCTATCTGCAGCTGGGGCTTGATACAGAGGCTCCCCTGGCCCCATGGACCCCCCCCCCCCCCCCCCCCATGTGTGGTCCAGCCCAGCCATGCCCACCAGCTGGGCCATGTGGAGGGGGGGCAGGACAGGAAAGAATCATCGAGTCTGGGTCCAGTCATCAAGGGTGGTGGGCATCCGCTGGGCACTCAGTTCAGGAAAGTACCTTGCTTCCTCCTCATAGCACCCCCTAACACCTTAGGAGGGTTACCCCATTTTACAGACAAGAGGAGGGACTTGCTCATGTCACAGGAAGTGGCTGGTCTGTCCCAGGTCTGTGCTCTGGGCCCCTCCCCTCCTCGGACAATGCCAGGCAGCCTGGTGGGTGAGGGGAGGTGTCACCAATGAGGTGCCTCCTGGAGGGACGTCAGGCGATGGACACTGAAGGACTCTCCCCCCCACCCCACCCGTCACCCCCGAACTCAGATACACAGATGGGGAGGAGCCTGGGGGCATATGGGGTCCAGCCTGCAGAGAGCTGGAGGGGAGGGCCCAGCTGGACCCCTCCCTTGGCTCACATCTGCCCCTCCCCTGCAGGCCACGACATCAATGGTGCCCTGGAGCCCTCCAACATCGACACCAGCATCCTGGAGGAGTACATCAGCAAGGAGGATGCCTCTGACCTGTGAGTGGCCCTGAGACGGCCTTGGCCCCACCCCCGCCCTCTGGCCTCCACCTTTCACCTGGAAGGTGTCTGAAGCCTGCTCCCCCTCTTTTCCCATCCACTGACTCGGCTGCCCTGCAGGGGGGGGCGGCCTGGGGAGGGGTTGGGGGCCCGGCTGGCTCTGAGCTTCTTCCCTTTTCTACAGCTGCTTCCCCGACATCTCTGCTCCAGCCAGTGCGGCCTCCTACCCCCACGGGCAGCCGGCCATCCCGGGCTCCAGCGGGGGCCACCACCTGAGCCCCTCTGGGGGCGGACCCTCCCCGGGGCGCCACGGCCCCCTCCCCGCCCCGAGCTACAGCGCCCCCCTCAACTGCAACAACAACAATGCCATGGGCACTGCTCCCAAGCCCTTTCTGGGGGGCTCTGGGCCCCCCCATCAAGGCAGAGCCCAAGGCTCCCTATGCCCCAGGGTGAGTGAGGGGCCAGGCTCACGGGGGTGGGGGGCGGGGGCAGTGGCTGCGGGCCTGGGAGGTGCTGGCCCAGGCCTGCCCTGTGGGTGGGTAGGTGAGGTGGCTGAGGAGGGACTCACGGCTTTGTTCTCAGGCGCTGGGCAGCCACAGAGGACCCTGAGCAGGGGAGTGATGAGGGCTAGAAAATTCTCTGACAGCTGCATCAAGAGGGGAGGGAGGGGGTGAGCCTGGAGGCACCGCTGTTTGCCTCCACGGATACACGCAAGCACACACATGTACACGCGCAGGGCACACAAAGTCCCCTCACTGGGCCAGGCCCATCCACTCATGCACTTAGCTACTGTGGCCACAGGGGGTCGGCCGATGGCACAGATATGGTACCTGAAGCTCCCCCGACCCAAGCCAGCCTCCCAGGCCTGTTCCCTCCTCTCTCCGAGGAGTCCACGCCAGCAGCCTGACCCAGGGGCTCAGCCTGGGCCTGGCTGTCACCTGGCTGTGTGCACGCGGCCGCCAGCCCACAGACACACTCTTGTGAGGACAGACAGGAACATGGGTCTCCTGGGTTCTGCAGAGGGGCTCGAAGAAAGTTCTGGGTTCCCCAGCCTGGCGCAGGAGCAGGGGACCCTGTCTTTGGGTAGGAGAAGTGTAGAGTGCTGGGGGCGGGTCACCATTCACACAACCTGGCTCTTCCTTCAGCCCCACCGTTTCCAGCCTCTGGCTGGGTGACCCACAGCCTCGGTCAGGGCCTCAGTGTCTTTGCTGAGTTCAAAATGCTTTCCCCTCCGGGACTGTGGAGATACGGGGAGGAAGCACGGGGACGTGCCTGGTGGGGGGGGGGGGGGGGGGGGGGGC
>NC_064808.1:8690136-8694501 GCF_023721935.1 Panthera uncia | reverse complement strand
GGGGGGGGGGGGGGGGGGGGGGGGGGGGGGGGGGGGGGGGGGACCGAAGCTCTCCTGGCTTGCTGAGGGAGGCAGTGGAGGCGAGCTGCTGTGTTTGGGGTTAGCTTTTGCCACAGCAGGGCAGACATCTGCCGCAAACCTGTCCCGACGCCCAGACCCTGAAGGGCAAAGACTAGGAAAGGGAACTAACGCGTAATAAGCACCTGCTGGGTGCCTGCCGCTGTGCCCTGTGGCTCTGTTTGTGGAAGCTTATCAACCCTCTCCAGGCACCAGCTCCTGGGGGACCCCCAAACCAGCTTGCCTGGCGGTAAAGATCTGTTCCCCCTCAGCTGGATGCGAATGGCACACCGGGGCCCTTCGTCCCGGGAGAGAAAGGGCTCGCCCAGAGCTGCACAGAGACCATGTGGCCCGGGCTGCTCCAGGGAGGGACCCAGGGCTTCTCCCTGCCCCTGCCCCTTCTGGGCCCTGTTCTAGGTGCCAGATAAGACAAACACGTCCCTCCTGTAGTAGATCCCGCGGCCTGATTGGAGAGAGGGTTGTTAATCAAAAAATCATCAAATCGAGGACTCATGAGCAACACGAAGAGTTATGAGGGAAGAATACAAGGTCCCATGGACTTGGGGCGTTTCACTGCAGGGACCAGAGGGTGTCAGAGACCTTTTACACACTAGAGAGACCAGGGGCCACGGTCAGGGGAGTACAGAGAGCAGGCAGGAGATGGGGGTCACAGGGCAGAGACCCCAGTCAGCCCTAGTGGCCTTGAGGGCTACCGAGAACTCAGCCCCTGTGGCCTTTTGGGTCATCCTCGCCTAGCCTGAGGGGTTGGGTGGGTGGCTCGTTCAGGGGAGCCTGAGGACTCTAGAATCAGCCCGGGGCTGTGGCCATGAGGGCTCGCTGCCTCAAGGCAGCTGCCTGGGCCCAGTGGTGGGCAGTCTTTCCAGATGCGGGGACCAGGACGGCCAAAGAGCAGGATCCCTGCTTGGCCGCAGCCTCCCCTCAGCGGGCGAGTGTGCAGGGCTCGCGCAGGACATGTTGGTCTCTCAGGCCTGAGTTTGTTCCTTTTGCCTGAGCCGCTGATAAAACAGAACCTGCAAGAGAAAAATAAACCCAGGCCTGGCGGAGCTGGCTCCCTGCCTGGCCCACACCTGCCCATGGTGACCCCCACTGAATCTCTCCGGGCTTAGCCCCCTGGAGCCCCTTAGAGTTTCTGGAAAGTGGGGCTTCAGCGGGTGTGGGAAGGAGGAGCCAGCCTGGCCTCTGCATCTGGGAGGAGTCCTTGAATCCCTGTGCCATCACCGGGGACCTTGGCTCCTGGTCCCCAAGTGCCCAGTAGGTCTGAGGGGACGCCGGGTGGGAGGAGCCCAAGACCCGCTGCCTGAGTTCAGCCCCAGGCCCTGCCTGGCAAGGCAAGGTGGCTGGTGCAGAGAAATTCCCCTGAGGGCGGGAGCGAGGAGACCCCAGTGCCTCCAGCCTCTAGGGCCTCTGGGACCCTGCCCCACCGAAGTGCTGCCCGCCCAGCAGCCCCTTCCTCCTGCTCCTGCAGCACACTGCCGGACTCTCCCCCAGACTCGGGCTCCGAGGCCTACTCCCCCCAGCAGGTGAATGGTGAGTCCAGCGGGCACCGCCCTCCCCCTCTGGGGTTTGGGCAAGTGGTTGGGGCGGCCTTATCGGGGAGGGAGGGAGCGAGGGAGGGAGGGGGGCCAGCGGCCGCCCAACAGGCCCAGATTATCGCTGGTCAAATACTCCCCGGCGCTGGCTATTGTTTCCCCACGGGCGGGTGGGGAGCCTGGCCCTGCCTCTGAGCAAGTGTCCCTGCCGGTGATGCCACCCGCCTGCCCGCCTGCGCCATCATGGACGCGCCCTTCGGCGGTAAGTGGACGGCTGGGGAAGGCTGTGGGTGCAGCCTGAGTACAGGCGTCGCCGGCCCGCAGGGCCCACCTCCCCCTGGGGGGGGTGCCAGGGGTGCAGCAGCCCCCAGGTGGCCAAGAACAGAAGGAGCGCGGGCAGCCTTCTCCCCACAGCCCAGAGAGGGGTCAAGAGTTCTGTTTATCTTACCAGAAACATTTCTGGAATGCCTCCTGGGGAACAAAGGGAGCTGGGGGGCTGGCCCCTGGGAGCCCGCTGGAGGGGCTTCCCGGTGGAGGAGGGCTGCCGCAGGACTGTGTTGGGGGTCCCGAGAGACTTCTCCCGGAGGCCCGGAGGAAGATGAGGCCCGAGAGGGGGCTGGGGGAGCACCTTGGGATGTAGGCCCTCCCCAGGGAGGGCAGCCCGGTCTGGGGGCAGGACCCCATTAGGACCGGGGGGGGGGGGGGGGGGGGAAGCAGCCCGCCCCCTGGACAGGGTCTTGTCTCCCTGCCCAGGCCTCTAGTGGCCAGCCTCTAGGCTGCCCAGCCCTCCTCCCACGTGGGGCTGGTGGGAGGGCAGCCCCGGGGCTTGGTTCAGGAGAAGGTGGGAATCAGGAGACCCTGCCGGTGGGGGGGAGAGCTGGTGCCCGGGAACCTGCGTGATGTAGGTAGGTCTCTGATGCCCCCCATCTCTCCTGCAGACCCCCATCTCCTGCGCACCATTACCCCTGAGTCCCTGTGCCACGTGGGAGTGCCCTCCCGCCTGGAGCACCCACCTCCACCTCCAGCCCACCTACCAGGCCCTCCGCCGCCCCCGCCACCCCCGCCTCACTACCCTGTCCTGCAGCGGGACCTGTACATGAAGGCTGAGCCCCCGATGCCCCCCTACGCTGCCATGGGGCAGGGGCTGGTGCCCACGGATCTCCACCACACACAGCAGTCCCAGATGCTACACCAGCTGTTGAATCAGCACGGAGCTGAGTAAGACTCGGGCAGGTGGGCTTGGGGGTCGGGGTTCAGGGCAGCAGAAGGCAGGACAGAGATGGAGGTACGGACAGGGACGAACCAGGAAGGCAGAAGGCTCTGACCCCAGGAGATGAGGGTCAGCACACGTATGCATATGTGCCCAGAAACCTGCTGGAGATTTATAGCCACGGCCAAGCGCTTACGACTACCTTATTTGGTGAGCATGGCCACCCCCATTGCCCAGATAGGTAAACTGGGGCTCCCAGGGGAGGAAACGCTTGCCCAGATCGTGAAACTAGGAAGGGGCAGAGCCAGGACTTGAACCTCAGGCTGTATCCTTACCCAGACACCAGGGACTTTCTAACCCGATCGTGGAGTCCTGGGCCTCCTGCGGAAGGGTGAGCCATAGACCCAAGCACCCCATTCTGACTCCAACCAGCAGAATTATCTTTTTATCTATTTATCTTACACATTGAGATGTCGTGAAAGGTTTCGTTGAAGCCAAGATTCCGCAGCCTCCTCCCCAAGAAACTCTCCTTCCCACCCTTCGTGGCCCATGCCTTCTGTGGCTTGTTTCTGACCATGGAGGCTGCTCTCTGTGGAGCCCCCAACTATGAAGAGTGGCACTGAGAGTGACACCACAGGGAAGGGACCGACTTGTTCATTCCACAAACGATTCTGAGGATGCTGTGCACCAGGCCTATCGCCGGGCATGATGGGGACACACCGACAAGTCAGGTGTGGCCTCTGCCCTCCTTGAATTCCGTAATCTCAGGAGAAGGGAGGAGTGACAGAAATAGAGAATGACAACACAGAGTGATGGGGGGGGCGGCAGTGAGAAGGTAAAGCCCAGGGGCTTCCTGGAGGAGGTGTCCTCTGGATTAGGTAAATCCTGCTGAAACAGGTTGAAGAGGGGAAGAAGACTATTGCCTAGTGGGAGGGGGCTCAGGAAGAGCCAGCCCCCCGAGACCTGCACCCGTGTCGCCCCCAGGCTCCCCACACACCCCTCCAAGAAGAGGAAGCACTCCGAATCACCTCCCAACACCCTTAATGCCCAGATGCTGAATGGAATGATCAAACAGGAGCCCGGGACCGCGACGACCCTGCCCCCGCACCCAGCTCGAGCCCCTTCCCCACCCTGGCCTCCCCAGGGCCCACTCTCCCCCGGCCCCGGCTCCTTGCCCCTCAGCATCGCCCGGGTCCAGACGCCACCTTGGCACCCACCGGGTGCACCCTCACCAGGTACGTGCCTGGCCTGCTGGACCTCACAGGGAGCCAACCCTTGAAGCTGGGGAGTGGGGCGCAGGGCCCACATGGGCGCTCCCTCCCTCCAGGTCTCCTGCAGGACAATGATAGCCTTAGTGGCTCCTACCTGGATCCCAACTACCAATCCATCAAGTGGCAACCACATCAGCAGAACAAGTGGGCAACGCTGTACGACGCAAACTACAAGGAGCTGTGAGTGACCTGTGCCCCGCCCCCACCCCTCCCGGTCACCGTATCCGGGGACCCCGCCCCCCGCCCCCCCCCCCCCCCCCCCCCCCCCCCCCCCCCC
>NC_064808.1:8667756-8690036 GCF_023721935.1 Panthera uncia | reverse complement strand
CCCCCCCCCCCCCCCCCCCCCCCCCCCCCCCCGCCCTGGCATCACGGTCCTAGAGCGGGGCTTGGGAGCACACTGGGTACCGGGTGGTCCCGGTTTACAGTGGAAAAGCAGGCTCAGGGCAGAGCCGGGACTGGAACTCGGGGTTCCGGACTTCTGGGCCAGCCCAAGGCCTCCTTCAGAAGGTGGTGTCCACCAGGGAGGGGCCGGTGGGAGCCCAGGCAGGGAGACGTGGGTGGATGGGTGTTCTCTGGCTCCTCCTCTCGTCCGCCTCCTCCACTCCTGCATTCCAGGAAGGTAGCAGGAAGCTGTGTGGGCCGGGCCCTTCCAGCAGCCCCCTCCCTGGCGGGGGGGGGGGGGGGGATGAGGGGGTGGGGGAGGACGGGCTGTCCGGGCGTTCCTAGCTTTCCCTCAGCACCCACCCATGTGGATTCAACTTCCTGGGACCAGGCCAGGAGCACTCTGGGTCCACCCCCCTCACTCTTGTCGAAGTTCCGTGGAGGTGAGAGCGTCGCTCACCAAGTCCCCGCGACATTGCCAGGCCTGGGCAGGGTGGAACAGACCAGTCTCCCCGAGTCGGGTACCCCAGGCCATGTGGGATTCTTAGCCAGAAGCCCTCAGGGCTGGGGAGTGGGGGGCGGTGGTCCAGCTGCTGTAGTGGCTGAAGTACCCCTTGAGGCCCTGCCAGGGCTGGGGGAGACGTCTTTAGGGATCCCGCCCTTATGGCCTGGTGAGGACCCCCCACTCTTACCACCATGCTTTCTGGGCCAGCCCTGCCACTCCAGGCCTTAAGGCCAGGAAGCTGGCAGCTGAGGCCCCCAGAGTGGCCTGTGTACTTCCGAGGTATTCTCCTGGGGCAGGCAGGTGGGTGGAGCCCCAGGCCTTCCCGTAGAAGTTAGCCAGACTCTTCCCCCAAGTTTGGAAGCATTCTCTTCTCCCATCCTCCTCCAGGCAGGCCCCAGGCACCGGGGGAGCTGGGGAGGGTACTGCTTGTGCCTGGGGACCTGGGTAAGGACGGGCCAACGGTTGCCCCCCTTTCCTGCCACCTAGAGGTCCCCCAAAGGATCCTTACTTGGAATACTTCCCCAGCAACAGACGGGTAAACCGAGGCCGAGTCCCGGCCGCCCAGAGTGCCCCTCTCCCCACTTGGGCAGAGGGAAGAGTCAGAATGAGGACTTTGGGGGCTTGAGCAAGCCAGTGGGCAGGGGCCGGGCCAGCACTCAGAGCCGGCGCCTGGTTCCACCGTTTCCATGGCAACCAGCTGTCAGGCCAGTGAGGCTCTGCAGACGCACCCTCTCTCACCCCATCTCCCGTGAGGGAGGGGGCTTCAGGCAGCATTCTGGGAAGGAGCCAAGCGTGATGAGGCGCCCCCTCCTCAGGAGTTCACGCCTGGGCGGTGGGCCCCAGGGGTCTTGCCCTGCCTCCCCCGTCACCAGGGTGGGCTGGTCCCAGCCTTGTAGAGGAAAGAATATTGGCCGAGGCAGACCTGAGCTCAAAATCCTTCTGGGGACTCAGTTTCCATTTCTGAGAAGTGGGGGCAGCCGCCTGAGTCGTTTGAGGATCGGGGGTACCAGATAGGAAGCTGCTTTGGAATGCAGGCGTGTAGGAGGAACATTCCAGGCCCAGCTTTGGGGGGGGGGGGGGGGGGCGGCAGCTCCAGTGAGTCCCTTCCTCTGCCCCCAGGCCCATGCTCACCTACCGCGTGGACGCTGACAAGGGCTTCAACTTTTCGGTGGGCGACGACGCCTTCGTGTGCCAGAAGAAGAACCACTTTCAGGTGACAGTCTATATCGGCATGCTGGGGGAGCCCAAGTACGTCAAGACGCCCGAAGGCCTCAAGCCCCTTGACTGCTTCTACCTGAAACTGCACGGAGTGAAGGCAGGTTTGGGGGCTCAGCCAGGAGGGGAGGGGAGCAGAGGCGAGTCAGGAATGCCGGGGGGAGCCTGAGAGACCCCAAGGCAAAGTGAGTGTCCCTGTGCCCCGTCAGCCTCCTCAAGCTTCCTAATTCCTTCTCTACCCTGTGACCCCAAGTCTGCACCCCCAGCAGAGACGCTTCTCCTGACTCCTCTGTCGGCTGCCTTAGCTCCCCACCCCCAAATGGAGTCCCTGCCAACTCACCCCTCGCTCTAGGCTCACGCACCAGGCCTGGCTGTTCTCCTAGGGCATTGCCCGCCTTGGTCCCTCCTCTCACGTCTCCCCTCCGCCTCCCCCTGGACCAGACCACATGCCCCCTCCGTCCCCCGCCGCTTCTCTGAACGTCCACAGCGGCTTCTACTCTGGCGCTCAGCTCATGCTCCCCCGAGACCCCTGGTGCCCTCCCAGCAAAGAGCCATGACTTCTAAGCTTAGCCCACAAAGGCCTTTGGGATCCAGCCTTTCATTCCTGCCCTGCCGTTTGCTGTGCCCCAGACCGTCTGGGCCTGTTCATAGCACCTGCTTTCCGGAAGCAGCTCTGTTTCTCTGGGATGCCCTGAGAATGCCCAGTCCATCCCTCCTCTCCTGGCAGGCCATTCCTTGGCCTCCCTGGTCACTCTGCTGGGGTCCCTGGTCCCTGGGGACACTTGCCCTGAGTCCCCTCCAGCACCCCCCAGGAGGGGTTGATTTGGAGCCCTTGCGCATCCTGGGGGGACGGCTGGGTGTGTTTCCTTCAGTGCTGGGAGCCCAGCCGGCTCCTTGGCCTGGCTCAGCCAGTGCTCACAGAAGGGTTAAGGGGACTGGATGTGAGAGTGGGAGAGGGTCTGGGGAGTGAGCGGGTTTGTGTGTGTGTGTGTGTGTGTGTGTGTGTGTGTTGATGGAGGACCGCTTGGGATATGTACGAGGAGGTCGGGGCGTGCGCGGGTGTGGACGTGGGGGCTGTGAGTGTTTCTGTGGAATACGTGTGTGGGTGGGTGTGTGCAGAGGTGGGGGAGTGATGGGACTATCTGTGCCCTCGTGGAAGAGAGGGCCGCCCCTCTTCCCGGGGAGGTCCAGCTGGGCCAGGCCTGGGCCGAGTGGGTAAAGGGAAGCAGAACCAGGCAGCAGAACCAGGGGGTCCCCTCGCCCTGATCTGCCTCGGGGGCCCTGCTTTCTCCCCCAGCTGGAGGCCCTGAACCAGTCCATCAACATTGAGCAGTCACAGTCCGACCGAAGCAAGCGGCCCTTTAACCCTGTCACGTGAGTGTCTGGCCCTGTGGGGGGAGGGGGGAGGACCTGGGAGGGCTGACCCTGGAGCTGGGCTGGGAGCTGAGGGGGCCCGGCTGGCACCCCCAGTGTCTGCCTCCTACACATTCTTGACTGGGTCCCCCTCCCTGCCCACTGAATACCAACCCCCCGCCTCTGCAGGGTCAATCTGCCTCCTGAGCAGGTCACGAAGGTGACTGTGGGGCGCTTGCACTTCAGCGAGACCACCGCCAACAACATGCGGAAGAAGGGCAAACCTAACCCTGACCAGAGGTGAGCGGGCTTGACCTCTGCCTTGGCAGGCCCTCCATTTCCGAGGAGGAAGGGCAGCAGGACACCACCCTGTAGTCAGTGTCCCACAGACTGACCCATTTTACAGATGAGAGACCTGAGACTCGTACCTAAGGCTAACTGATTTAAGGATGAGACAGACCAGAAGCGCGGCTTCTGGATGAAACAGCTCAAAGGTTTCCTAGCTGTGGGTCCTGGGGAATGTCTGCCCCCTGGTGGAGACTCAGGTTCCTCTTCTGTGGGATGAGCTGTGAACGCCCCCGCCCCTCCTCGGGCCGCTAGGGGTGGTAGGAGCCTCAGCACTGAACATCAGACTTGGGAAGGGTGGCTGGGGCGCAGGGGCAGGTGGGGCAGGACCCTGGGTGCCTCTAAACCCCTGTGCGCCCCAGGTACTTCATGCTGGTGGTGGCGCTCCAGGCCCATGCACAGAACCAGAACTACACGCTGGCTGCCCAGATCTCAGAGCGCATCATCGTGAGGGTGAGGGCCATCTCCAGCCAAGGGGTTGAGAGTCCTCCCCAGAGCTGGGAGAAACAGCACCCAGGAGGAATACGGGGTACTGGGGGCGGGGGGTGGTCAGGAGCTAGAATGCTGATCCCACTCGGTGCTAGTGGTGTGACTTTGGGCGAGTTCCCACCCTCTGAGCCACAAGCGTGGAGGAACACAAGACCTAGGTAGCCTTCTGAGATCCCACAAGCGACTGAAAAGTGCCACAGTGAGAGGGTCGGTTGAAGTTGGGCATGGTGGAGTGAGAACCCTTGCCTGGAGCGGGAGGGGTGGCGGCAGGGTTTCCCAGGGCACTGCAGGTGCCCCGTCCCCTAGGACTGATCCAACCCCAACTTGTGCTAGGCCTCCAACCCAGGCCAGTTTGAGAGTGACAGCGACGTGCTGTGGCAGCGGGCGCAGGTGCCCGACACTGTCTTCCACCATGGCCGCGTGGGCATCAACACGGACCGACCCGACGAGGCGTTGGTCGTGCACGGCAATGTCAAGGTCATGGGCTCGCTCATGCACCCCTCCGACCTGCGGGCCAAGGAGCACGTGCAGGAGGTGGGGGCGGGGCTGTAGGCGAGGGGCGGGGCTGTGCGGCGGGGAGAGCTGAGTTTCCCGGGGGAGGGGCCGGGGGCAGGGCTGGGCCGCGAGGGGCGGATTGGTGTGTGGGCGGGGCTCGTGGGGGGGCGGGGCCAGATGGAAGGGCGGGGCTGCAGGGGAAGGAGATGGGGGAGGCCGGCTCTAGGTTTCTGGAGCTCGACCCTGGTGCAAGGTCTCCCCTCCGCACTGCAGACCCTGGGTCCCCACCGTCTTGAGCTCCGGGGCCTACTTCGGACGGGCCCAGGAGGGGAGGGGTTCAGTCTCGGCCCCGGTTCCCGTGCAGGTGGACACCACGGAGCAGCTGAAGAGGATCTCACGCATGCGGCTGGTGCACTACAGATACAAACCTGAGTTTGCAGCCACCGCAGGCATCGAGGCCACGGCACCAGAGACGGGTAGGGACCTGCTACGTCGACGGGAGCTGGGGTCCCAGAACCAGCAGCCTCGCCCGCAGTAACCCCACCCCCTGTGTCTGTCCTCTGGCAACTCTGCCCCAGCCCGCTGGAAACCCCACTCCCAGGAACCCCTCTCCTTGACTCCTGGAACCCTGCCTAGGAATCCTGCCCTCTAGAAGTCCCGCCCCTCAGCCCTGGGTGCCCGGGACACTAGAAGTCCAGGAACGGTGGTCCCGGCATCCTCTGCTCCTTAGGTGAATCCTGCCTCTATCCAGGCCCACTTTCCCTGGGAGCCTTACACCCAGGAATCCACCCTTCCCCCAGGCCAGGGAACCCCACAACCGGAGCCAGGGAGCGGCAGCCTTCGGAACACTGGTCCGTGGGAGGCCCCTGCTCCAGTGCTCCTTGGATCCCAAATCTCTAGCCCTCAGAATTTCGCCCTCTTCAAACTTGGGGGCCCTCCTTGCGTTATAATTGGCGCTGTGGGTGTTCTGTACCCACTCTCCCCCACTCTCCAGGTGTCATCGCCCAGGAGGTGAAGGAGATCCTGCCTGAGGCCGTGAAGGACACTGGAGACGTGGTCTTTGCCAATGGGAAAACCATAGAGAACTTCTTGGTGGTGAACAAGGTCTGCAGGGTGGGGGGATGGAGAGAGCCCAAGGGCCGTGGGTGGACCAGCTGGGGCGTTATCTCCCACTTAGAGACTGGGGGCACTGAAGTGCAGAGGGGGCAGGCAGCCCAGTCTTCTCTCATGCTGCCTCCGGAGCCCCCTGCCCACCCCACCCCGCCCCCCGCCCCCGGGGAAAGGGGGTGAGTGTTCAAGGGCCAGCGGGGGACTTGGCGACACGATGGTTGTGCGATCCACAGCAAGAGGAAGCTCCCTGGGGATCATTTTCCTCCCCTTTGAAAGGAGGCTAGAGATAGTCCACTGCCAAGACCTTCCCAGGTGGTTATTGAGAAGCTGAAACACACAGCGGAGCGTGAGGGTGATGTTTGTAACTACCTGGCTTGAGGCCGGGCATCAAGGAGCGTGTAGTACTATGTCTTGGCCTTGGCTGAGCAATAAGGAGCTGAAGCCTGAGATACCACGTTCATCAGAGGGTGGGAGCCTCTGAGAGACGGGGTTCAGACGGCAGGGAGGGGTGGGAAGGGCTGGCCGGATGGCGGCGCAAAGGTGCAGAGGCGGGGGTGCTGTTTGGAGGCAGGCGCGGGGAGTTGGGGGCTGCCGAGGCCGACCTGGGCAGGGAGGCTTTGAGGACTTCCAGGCGGCCGTGGGTCCCGCTCCCTGTAGCCCAGGGTTCCCAGGGGCTGACCGTGCCGGCCGCCCGCGGCAGGAGCGCATCTTCATGGAGAACGTGGGTGCCGTGAAGGAGCTGTGCAAGCTGACAGACAACCTGGAGACGCGCATTGACGAGCTGGAGCGCTGGAGCCACAAGCTGGCCAAACTGCGGCGGCTGGACAGCCTCAAGTCCACTGGCAGCTCGGGTGCCTTCAGGTGGGGGCGGGGCCAGGCGGGGGCCAGACCCCTTTCCCAGAGGCACCTCTGACCCTGGCCCTCTTGCTGCAGCCATGCAGGGAGCCAGTTCAGCCGGGCGGGCAGCGTCCCCCACAAGAAGAGGCCCCCCAAGGTGGCCAGCAAGGTGAGGATGGGCGCGGATGGGAGGCGGGCGGGACCGGGGCCCTCCTTCTCCAGGCTCTCGGACCGCAAGCCCTTCCCCTCGCTTCCCAGCTCTCTAGCCCTCTGGCCCCGTTTCTCCTTCGTCTCCCGCTGCCCCCCCCTCCCCCGTAGGAACGAGCAGACCTTAGCACCCCCACGTCCAGCGGAGCCCACACTGAGTGAGACCATGGGCTCCCTCAGTCTGGGCCTCTTCTGCTTCTTCCCCTTTCACGCTCGGTCCTCAGTCGTCATCTGTGGTCCCAGACCAGGCCTGCATCAGCCAGCGCTTCCTGCAGGGAACCATCATTGCCCTGGTGGTGGTCATGGCCTTCAGGTGACTTGTCCCCCGGGCTCCCGGGGTGGCTGGCTGGGGAAGTTGAGCTGTCCCTTGGGCCCGGGCCCGGGGGGAAGAGGAAGATGTGGCCGGGAGAGGAGACCTCACGGAGGGATGGAGGGACAGAGGGACGTCTCAGGGAAGGAAGTGGGCTGCCTCATTCGGTCTCGTGCCCCTGGGGCTGGGGAGACCCACTCGCAGGCACCGTTCACTGTCACTCGCGAGCCCAACCCCCGGAGCCAAGGGCCACAGACCCTGCCCTAGAGAGAGGGGCCGGGACAGTAGCTCCAGCTCTAACAGTGGCCCTTTTTCTGTGGCTCCCAGCGTGGTGTCCATGTCTACACTGTATGTGCTGAGCCTGCGCACCGAGGAGGACCTGGTGGAAACCGATGGGTATGTCCCCGGAGGCCTGGCTGCTGGCCAAGCCGCCAGGACAGGTGGGGCTTTGGTGGGCAGCCCAGGGTCAGAGGAGCCGTGGAGGCTGTCTCCTCCAAAGGGGATAGCGCTTCAGCTCTCGGCCTGCCGGAGGCTTGCAGGGGTGGCTGGGCAGGTCTCCCTGGAGGAGGGGCAGACATTTCCCGGTCCCTACCGAAGCCAGTGTGTCTCGTGGGCCCGTTCAGTGCTCCTTTAGGTAGCTGGGCCTCTGAGAGTCAGAGGGCATCAAGGGGCCCAGGTTGGAATGGGCATGGGGGGAGGGGTGGGGGAAAGAGGGCCACCGTGGGATCTTGGGCTCTGCCCACTGTCACCTCAGCTCCTGGGCTATCTCTGACTGTTTCTTTTCTCTCTCCTCCCCTGCACCTATCCCCCCCTCCTGTTCCTCTCTGCTGCCCGTTAGCTCTTTTGCTGTGTCCACTTCCTGTCTTCTGGCCCTGCTCCGGCCCCAGCACCCTGGGGGGAGTGAGGCCAGGTGCCCATGGTACGTGTCTGGACCGAGCCCCTGCCCTCCTGCCTCTGGCTCCTGCCACCCTTCTCCCTGCCTCCTTTCCACCATCCCTGTCCACCTCCTCCTGTCCCTCCTGCTCCGCCGGAACCCCCAGGCCTCCCTGTTGAGGCTGTCCTCTGAGCTCAGCCCTCCCTTCCCCAGCAGGTCCAGCCAGAGCTTTGGGACCACTCAGCTCCGACAGTCCCCTGTGACCACCGGGCTGCCAGGCACACGGCCCTCTTTGCTGCTGGGTGCGTGCCTGTGGGGGGTCCGGAGGGTTGGGATGGGGGAGAGGTGGCCGCGTTCTGGGGCGGCGGGGGCGCGGGGCTCAGCTGCCTGCTGCTCGCTCATACGGCCCCTGGCTTCCGCAGTTACCACCGGCCTGAGCAGCTCAGCCCCAGGTCCTGTCATCCCCACTTTGGACCTGTGCTCCAGCCGCCCTTGTCCAGTCATCTGCTGTTCCTCCTCCACCCCCAGCCCTACCCCTGCCCCTAGTCTTGGCTCCAGCTTTAACCCTGGCCGTGGCCTCAGCCCCAGTCCCAGCCCCTCCACCAACCGCTCAGGTATGGCTGTCTTGGGTTCGGGTTGAGGGAGTGTTATGGGAGTCCAGAGAAAGACCCCAAAGACTCATTGGAGGGAGGGTGTCCGGGAGCCCAGAATGAGGCTCCGGAGGAAGACTGGTGGGTCTCCCTGAGGGGACCAAGAGACAGATGGGGGTCACCCACAGTCTGGTGAAGTCCTAGAGAAAGCTGGACAGGAGGTAGCCAGTTGCTGCCTGTGCCTTCTTCTCAGCCTACCTCTGGTTCTGTCCACAGGCCCCGGCCAGATGGCCCTCCTACCAGTCACCAACATCAGAGCCAAGTCCTGGGGCCTGTCGGCCAATGGTATTGGCCACTCCAAGCATCCAAAGAGCTCAGAGCCTCTGGCCAGCCCTGAAGTCCCCTTCCCTGGAGGGCAGGGCAAAGCCAAGAACAGCCCCAGCCTTGGTCTCCACGGCCGGGCCCGCAGAGGGCTTCCCCAGCCCGGCCTGAGCCCTGCTCGGCCCACTCAGGCCCAGGGCCAGCCAGGTACTTGCCCTACCTTGCCCCCGATCTTCTCAGCTCAGCCACCTGAACGCCTGGCGCGGGATTGCCAGCCTACAGACGCTTGCTGGGCATTACTAAGTAGCAGGAATGAGGCCAGGAGCCTTATGTAGCTCGCCTCATTTAATCCTTACATATTCCTGCAAGGAGGGGATCATCCCCGTAGTTCAGATGGGGAAACGGAGACAGGGTGTTCGGCCTGTCGGCGGCAGAGCTAGGATTCCATCTCCCCGACACCGGGGCCTGGATCCTTCACCCCCATGCCAGGGCAAGGAGGGTGCTGTGTAGGGTCTCCCCCCGCACCCCCCCGGCTTTCCAAATCTCAAGGCTTTGGTTGTCACCAAGCCGGAGAACCCTTGGCCGCAGAGGTTTTCTGTCTGCCACTGACTCCTCCGACGCACCCTGCCGGCCACCCTGGGGGCTGCAGAGGAGGCCAGGGGCCTTCCAGGCTTCCCAGGCGGCTCTGCTCTAGGTATTGGGCCTTCTCATTGGCTTTCACTTGATGGGTTTTGTGGCTTAGAGGAAAAAAAAAGCTTAGAAACTGACTTGCCGAGACTGAAGTTCAATTGTACAGGGAGGTGGGGGGCTGGGGGTGCTGAGGACACACGTGCCCGGCCCGGGTGGCTCAGAGACGTGAGAACACGGCGGCGTAGGGGTGGGCCGCAGCTCTGAGGGGACTTTGCAGGCAGCTTGGTGACTGGGGAGGGCACGTAATCCAGGCGGGGGTGGAGAGGTGATCAGGAAGGCCTCCCCGGAGGAGGTGACATTGGAGCCGAGTCTCTGAAGGACCGCAGGAGTTTGCCCAGAAGAGAAATGCGAGGGTCTCTTCCATCTTGTCTGTGTGTGGTGTCCGTGGGCCCACGGGCCTGCTGGGGCCCCTGGGTGCCTGGCTGTGCCTCACGGAGCTGAGCACATGTTCGGTGGCCCCAGCCTCCCCTCCCTCGGTGGGATGGTCAGGCGGGCAGCAGCTAGCCTGTAGGTGAGCTGAGATGACCTCACCCGCCCTCCGTGTCACACTTCAGTCCCGCCCTCACCCAGCCAGCCAGCCGGTCGTGGCGGGTTCTTTCACAGAGGGCCACAGGCCCCCAGGAGTCTGGTGCTGGCAGGTGTCTCACAGTTGGCTCTGGAGGGAAAAAAAAAAAAAAAAAAAGCCCTGATTTGTGGCGAATACTCCCACCATGGCTGATTTCAAGGTACCGACCTGATGCCTCTGAACTGAGTGTTGAAGAGCGTGTGCGGTCAGGAGCAGAGCACTGTGGGCGGGCTCCTGTGCACCCCCCGGCACCCATCCCTGCCCCTGGTGTGCAGGTTCTTGTCAAGGAGGCGGGCCTCAGGCTCCCGGGAACTGGCTCTTCGTAGTGCTGCTGGGGCGGAGGGTGGTGTGACCCTGGCCATTGTGGGGGGTCTGGAAAGAATGACCTGAAACTTATTTATACTAAGGTGCGTGTGACTGAACGCGAGTCTGGCGAGGAAGGGCTTGGTGGCTTCTCGCCCCTGTCACCCTCCTCCCTGCCCCAACAGCCTCTCTCCTTGCAGACCCAGTGCCCTCCCTGACCTCCATCCAGGTGCTGGAGAACTCAATGCCCATCACTTCCCAGTACTGCGCTCCAGAGGATGCCTGCAGGTGGGCCTGGCTGCCCCCCTCCCCTCACCCCAAGGACAGACTCCCTCAGGTGACGTGAGCCCAGGCAGTACAGATGCTCAGATGTCATCCCCCTTCCCCCACCCCCGAGGTGGCACAGTCGCTTTCCGTGAGCTCCAGGACAGACGGGGTGGGGGTGGGGGGGCGGGGAGTCCAGGCAGGGGGCCTCAGGAGGGTAGCCTCGGACTAAGCAGCAGCCATGTTTGCCCTCTCAGGCCTGGAAACTTCACCTACCACATCCCTGTCAGCAGCGGCACCCCGCTGCACCTCAGCCTGACTCTGCAGATGAAGTGAGTGGAGGGACGTGGGGGTCCCCGGCAACCTGGGGAAGGGGTCTGAGGAGCGACGCCAACTTTATTGCTCGCTCTGCGCTTGACTGGCTGTGTGACCCTGGCAGTCTCTGGGCTTCAGCTTCTCATCTGTAAACCACACCGTGGTTGCACCGGGGTGTGAGCGCCACGTGGGACGGTAGACGGCAAAGGGTTTGCGGCCGTCTCGGGCCTTGACCCGTGGGCATCGTTGTCAGGCCGCCTGCGGACTCGCGGCTTGTTTCAGCGGGGCGGGGGGGGTGGAGGGGAGGGCTGGTTGGGAGGGGGCCCCCAGGAGCCCCACCTCCCTGCTAACTGGGCCTTCCCCCAGCTCTTCGTCTCCCGTGTCTGTGGTGCTGTGCAGCCTGATGTCAAAGGAGCAGCCGTGTGAGGAGAGGGACTTTCCACAGAGCCTGCACACCTACCAGGACACCCAGGTAGGGGGCGACTGGGAAGCCGTGGGCCAGCCACACCCCAGAGCTTCCTCTCCCCGGGCACAGCCGCGCCCCCAAACAGGTGAAGGAGCCGGGGGCCAGAGCGAAGGCACCTCCACAAGGGACGCTTCAGGCCTCTGGGCCCTGGGGAGGGGGCACGGGTGCACTGGTCACAGCTGAGCGCCTCGTGGCCCTGCCCTTGCTCTGTCCCATCCCCGGCCCTGCCCTGCCTGAGCCCCTGGGAAGACAAAAGTCCCACCAGGCCTAACCTGGGATGGAACGCAACGGTGCGGGTGGGGAGGGTATTCTAGGAGTCCTTGGCAGGGAGAGCCAGCCTTGTCTGTGCTCGGGGTCAGAACAGCCACCCCGAAAAAGTCACGTTTAAGACGAGAACTGAAGGATGATTTGGGGTCAGCTGGAGAAAGAAGAGAGGACAGTGTCCCAGGAGTAGGACAGCACATGCTGAGGTCTGGAGGCCAGGGACTGGGTGGCCTTCTGGCAGAGCCGGACACGTGGCAAGGGCTAGGGGGCGGGAAACGGGAAGGAGCACGGGCAGCGGCTCACACTGGGGCCGGTGAGTTCACACTGGGCAGCGGCATGGTTCAAGCCACCATTTTGGAAGATCCCTCGGCGATTTCGTAGAGGCCTACCTCCTGCTCGGAGAACCGAATGGCTGAGACCCTTTCCTTGTTCAGCTCCTCACTGGCCATGTGATCCCCACGTAACCCAAAGTTGTGACTCTCAGCACGGGTTAAGGGGACTTCTTCTCACCAATTCGTGGTTATTCAACAAGTATGTGTAGGGGCCCCTCTAGCCCAAGCCCTGTCCTGGGCTCAGCAGGGGGGAGGCAGGCGGGGTGGACCCAGGCCTTGCCTGGGAAGAATGCACCCTCTAGCTGAGGAGAAGAGATGTGCAGAAAGTAACGAGTGGAGGGGTGGGTGGGAGCCTCGAAACAGGCGCAGAGGAGAACGTGCCCGGAAGTAGAGGGAGAGCCCAGCCAGCCCCTCGTCTTCAGATGTGGAGCTCAGGCCAGAATCCACATCCCTGGAGGCCAAGCCAAAGCCTCAGGGGGGGAGATGGGCAAGCGGTCTGAAGCCGGGCCTCACGCTCCCCGGCGAAGGAGAGCAGACCAGACCCGTGTGTCAACCCCAGCCCTGCCACCCGGTGCCCTGTGATTTTAGGCTGGAACTCGGCTTCCTCATCTACCAGCAGCATCACCTTACTGGGTTGTAGTGAGGTTGGGGTTAATGAAATACTTTGTGCCTGGAGCGTAATGGGTGAGGGGAGGCAGGGACCGGGGGACGGCGGCTGTGGGCCTGTGGGTACCTGGCACAGAGTGTGCGTAGAGGGGGGCTGCCATCACTCCCCCAAGCAGAGCGTGCTCCCTCCCTTCTCTCTTCTCAGCGCTCATTTTACCCTTTGGGAGACTTGCCCTGGAGCCCCGGTGAGGGCTGCTGGTTGGGATAGGGGCAGGGGGCTGTGTTCACCCTTCTCTCTCCCCTCTCTCCAGGGCACGTCCCACCAGTGGCCAGTGACCATCCTGTCTTTCCGAGAATTCACCTACCACTTCCGGGTGGCACTGCTGGTGAGCCCAGGCACCCACCTGCCCCCAGAGGTCCAGGCGCCTGTAGCTCCGCGTGGGGCTCGGGGAAGGGAGGCGGGGGTTCACGGAGCGCATGGCAGGACGTGGGGCACAGGGGCAGGTGATGTCGGCGCCGGGGGCGGGGTGCTTCCTGCCCTGCACCCCCAGAGCCACCTCACCTGTGCCCGCTCCCCTCCCACCCAGGGTCAGGCCAACTGCAGCGTGGAGGCCCCGGTCCTGCCGGCCACAGACTACTATTTCCACTTCTACCGCCTGTGTGACTGAGCTGCCCTCCCCAAGGCAGCACCACACCACGGCCCGGGTCCCCGGGCGCCCCTTCCACACTGGACGCGGTGGTGTTACACTGGAGCCGCTGCCCGCCAGCTCTCTGCTCACTGGCACCCCCTTGGAGAGACTGAACCGGGCCTGGCCCTCCCCACGACTGGTGAAACTGGAAGTCCTCACACTGGAGTTGCTGTCCCTGCCGGTCGCCCCTCCCACGTCGCGGAGGGAGCCAGAGGGACCTCCTGGGGCCAGGCCGGGACCAGTTCCTATCTGTCCAGTTACGGTGGTTGGAGGGCCGGCCTCAGGTACCCTGGAGGCAAGGGTAAGCCTGTGACTGTCCAGAGCCTACCTCCCCCCCCCCCCTTTTGGGGCTGGGGGCCCCCCCCCCTCTTTTGGAGAGGGGCCCTGCTGACTTTGCTATCAGCTGGGGACTTGGACGGAGCCCTAAAAGACTCGGCTGGATCCATGAGTCGGTGGAGAGTATGCCGCCATCACCCTCACAGCTGCTCCCTGCGGGGGCGGCGAGGTGGTAGACTTTTTGGGGTTTGACTGTTACGCTGGACTTGGGACTTTTAAGCTTTAAGTGTGGCCCAGGAGGTCTCTTCTCCCTGGGAACACGGGCTCCCAAGAGCTCCCAGGGCAGCGGGAGCCAGCCCTGGATGGGCTGGAAAGACTGACCATGTGCCTTATGTACATTTCGTGCCCAGCTGAACCAGTGAGGGAGGTGGGGCGGTGGGCGAGGTAAGCCCCGGACCCTTGAACCTGGAGTATCCTGAAGTTCCCTGTGGGGGGGCGCCCCCCCCCCCCCCCCCCCCCCCCGCCAAGACAGTGTCGGGGCCCCACGGCCTGGGTTCCTGGGAGTTTCCAGAGCTTTGCAGCAGTATCCGGGACCCATCATTCTCTCTGAGCAGGGGAGCAGGAATCCATGCCGGGCAGCAGGCTGGTCTTGGCTGGTGTGTGGATGCAGAGTTGTTGCTGTTATTAACGAAATAATTACTAAAATGCACTTAAGCCAGAGCGGGGGTGGAGGTTGGAGATGGTAAAGCCCAGAGAAGTGCAGAGCCCTGGGGGGGGGGGGGGGGCAGGGGGACACTTGCAGAGACAGGGGCCTGGCTCTGATCCATCCCAGGGAGGCTTGAGACATCCAGCTCACTCCCAACCACCAAGACTCTGGCTTCCCCCTTCACTCTTGTCTCCTGGGTACCTGGTCTCCCCAGATCAAGGGCTCCCATGTTGGGTTCGGGGAGCTGAGCTGGAGCGACCCAGGCTCGGCAGCAGGCCCCGTCTCCACTCACTCCTCCCAGAGATGGAGCAGTGGGCTTGTGTTAGGAAGAAGTCTTATCTCAAGTGCCAGTGTTTCTTAGTGGGTGCCTAGAGCACTGAGGCCACATCCAGGCTCACAGAAGAATGTGGAAATCACTGAGCCACATCTGCTTGGGCCCGGGAAGGGGACCAGGAATTGCGGTCCCTGCCCTGTGGTATCCTGCCACCTCTTTGGGAACCAGGCCTTACCCCTCTCCGAAGTCTCATTCTCGACTTTGAACGGGAGGCCTTCCTATGGGGAGCTGGGTCTTGAAGCCTGGGAACTGTGGGCCCCCTCCTGGCATAGGTCGCAAAGCACTTACCCTTAGGGGAGTTGGGGGATGGCAGGGATACCTCGCCTCCCAGCCCCTTCCCCAGCGTGGCTCCACTCCTTCATTCTGACATAGGAATCCCACGGTTCCCCACACCACGCAGGGGGCCAGGCCTTCCTTAGGACTACTCTGTTCTCCCTCCCCCAGAGTGGGGGAAACCCTCCCGAAATGCCTTAAAAACTGCTGAGCGCCACCCTTTGTAATAGGATTCTGGGGCTTCCTCAGTGAGGGTGCCTGGCCTTGGACTGTGGCCCCTCAGTCCTGAACTGGAAAGTGACCCTCCACTGCCCCCTGGAGCCCTTCTGGACACAGCATTGCCCCAATCTGGTTAGCAGCTGGCTGTTTCCATGCCTGAGGAGGGGTCCTCAGTGCGAGGATTGGGGCCAAGCTGGGGCTCCAAGCTGCTTGAGAGGGGGTCAACCTTGGACCAAAGTCGCCTTAAGCCTAGTAAGGTAGATGGGCTTCAGGGAAGGGGAGCGGGTCACCTGCTGGAGGCTGACAGCTGCCCGGCTGGCACTGGTAAGTGGGTGTCTTGGTTCCATTCCCTACATGGGGTCCAGCAGCCACTCCTCCCCTCCCCTCCCCTCCGGCATTTATTCCCATAGCCGCGGGGCTAATCTCCCCGGAGCTTCAAGCTGTACATAGGGCCTCTCAACGCACAAGTCCCTCTGCCCACGTTATACCCGCCCCCATAAAAGCCCGCGTGTGCATAGAGCGCCCCTCCCTCCCAGTTAACTCCCAGTTCCTGTCCCTGAGTGCTGACTCATATTTATCACGTACCAACTCTGACTCTGGAGTGGGCAGAGGGAGGCAGCCCTGGGCCTGCTTGCTTCCTGTCCCCGTCCTTTTCTTCTGAAGTAAATATACGTATATAAATAAATGTATAAATATGGCTTTGTATCTGACCTTGCTTCCCCATCTCTTCTTGAGACTGTTCTGGTAGGAGACGGGAGTCGCCTGGGGGGGCAAAGACCGACTGGAATCTCTTGAGGTTCCTGAGCCACGTGGATGCGTTGCACCCCAACATCCTTCTCAACTTCACGCCAGGCTTGGGAACAGGACTCCGCGGCCGCCTTCCCTAGCCACTCCCCCCCAGACCCACGGCTGCCCTACCTGGGTTAAAGTGGCCCCCTTCCCCAAGGAAAACCTCCCCTTTGGGGACAAGCTGAGCCTTGTGAAGGTCCCCAACCCACAGAAGGGAGAGTACATTCAGAGGATGGGACGGGTCCAGGGCAGACGTGACTGGTGTGGGTTCCCAGAGAAGTCTGCTGTAAAAACAACAGAGGAGAGAGCCGGTCCCTCCCTGTCCACGAAGCCTTACGTTACAAGGACAGCCTCCCCTCCCTCACCCTCCTCGCCCCTCACAGCAGAAAGCAGGGCTTCCCGGCAGCAGGGAGCATCTGAAAGGCAGGAGAGAAATGGGAAGGGGTGGGACCAGGGAAGTCAGGTAGTCCCAGCACCACCCCACCGCTGCGCAATGGGCGGTCAGACGGGACGGTCACACATCTGCCTTTATTGTGAGCAGGTGGGGGACGCTTGTGGCAACGGTAAAAAAATTAATTTACAAAAGCAGGGGTTCGGTGAAGCCGCCGGGCTGGGACCTGAAAGAGGAGAGGGGTATCAAATGAGACCAACGACCCTTCCTTCCGCCTCCTTTTCTCACTGACGCCTGTGCCCCTGGGGCAACGGCTGACGGGCACATGACTCTGAATCGGAGCCACCAAAGCTGACTCTCAGGGACCTGTTTAGTGGATTATCTGCAGCCAGGGTCCCTGGGTTTGCTTCGTCACTTTAGTCAAGGTTTCTTTTAATGGCTGAAAACATTCAAACTTACCACAGTGGCACTCCCTGCAGCAAACTGGGAGCCCCAGGTTCTGACCCCCCCCTTCTAGCCCGTTCCCGAGCAGCCAAGTCAATGGCGTGTGATGTGTAAGAACCCAAATGTCATCACGTGGGAAGCCTGCTCCCACAGCCCTATGAAGTACACCCCGAAGCCAGATCAAGGCCTTGGGCAGTGTGCGGAGCTCAGCATGACAACGTAGGTCAGAGATCCCTGTTAGGGACAGGGAAAGAGGCACATGCGTCCCGGTGTCCGGTGTCCCTATCCACTCTGCCGAGTCTGTCTCCATGAACCAAAGCGTTGCACAGGCCTGGGGACCGCACTGACGTGGATGTGGGAAGCCTCTCTAATGCCCGCCCTGTCGCACTTACCCTTGGGAGCTCACACGTAGATGCCGACCCAGAGCAGCAGGAAGAGAACTCCAAAGCCCATGAAAAGCGAGGCCACCAAGGAGATGAGGAGCTCTTTGTAGATATCCCGAGTGTACTTGGTGGAGGTCACCTCGTAGCTGGCAGGGTGATTAAGGAGAAGCAGAGGGATGGGGCTGCGTAGGACAGAAGCCCGGCCAGTGCAGCTCTGGGAAAAAGGTACGGGGTGAGGGCTTTCTAGGAGGCTTGCCGGGCTCAGCGCAGCCAGGAAGAGAGGCCCAAGAGAGGATCTGGACTCTGTTGCTTCCTACCAGCCCTCAACCACCCGTGAAGAAAATCAGGCCCAGAGGGGTTAGGTCACCTGCCCCGGGCCACACAGCCAGTGAACTGAGGAATTGGCATTAGCCCTCGGATCTCCTGCCACCTGAGCACGCCCCTCCTTTACCACTCTGCCAACTTCAGATCCCCTATCCCCAACCTGCAGTCCAGCCAGGCCTTCTGTCCACTGTCCCGGAAATCTGAAGAGCAAACTGAGCTCACCTAAACTTGGGAAGTAAGGCCACAGCCCGACCCCGCACATCAACAGCTGTCCTTCGACCTCCTTACCTTCCCCCTAGCCCCACACCAGAACAAAACTGGCAGGGTGCACGTACCCAGCACGGTTTCTCCCTTAGTTTCCCACACCACTAACTCTGGCCCACTGGCTGCTCAGTGAAAAGGATACACGAAGAACCAGGCGGTAAAGAACATGCCAATGGCCAACAGCACCACGGTCAGATGGGGAAAGACAGCTGGGTTCACTGGACTGGTGTATCTGCTCATGGCCTCGAGCTCCTAGGGGAGGGCAGGAGATCAGAGCTATCAAAGAATCCCAGGACTTCAGCGTGAGGGGGAGTGTGAGGTCATCCACCAATGGGCCTCATCCTCCAACGACTGTTAAAGGTCTGTCTCAGCCTGGGAAATATGGAAATCCTTCAGAACCAACATCAAGTGACTCCATTTGGAAATGACGATTCCATCTTAAACTTAGGTGACACTCTGTCTTTTCACTATGAGACAAGAAGGGCAGCTGAGAGTCAGAGGCTGACACTGAAGATGATCGACTAGCTATAGATCAGTGGTCCCTAACATCTTCTGAGGCCAGGGAGGACAATTAAAAAAAAAAAAAAATGGTTAAAGGTATGGACTCTGCCTGGAAAAAAACCACATGCAAGAAATAGTCTGCCTTTAATTTTAGGAGATTTATGGACCCATGTCTATAGACACCAAGCTCAGAATCCCTGCTGTAATTCAGAGCCTGGACCAGTACCCAGATCTCAACTTCTACTTCTGTATTCTTCCCACTACACTATTACGGAATCTCAGGATCTAACAGCAAAAGACATCCATTAATAAACTGGCTCTACTGAATGAGTCTCTGTAAAGTAGTTACAGTAACACCCCTCACAGGACTGATGTATGACTGAAGAAGGGTGACGAACGTCAAAGCATCTAGCTCACTTCCTGGCACAAAGGAGTTGCTCAATAGGTGTTTGTTTCCCTCCCAAGGTTACAGGGAAAATTATGAGATAATGCTTGGGAAGGAGGGCTGTAAACGTAAAGTTCTGTACAAATGTTAACTTCCATTGTCACTCACCAGCCAACGCTCCTAAAACCCAGAACATAACAACTCTAGAGAAATAAATTGACCCCGTTGTTCTAAGAGACACTGGAATTCAATTCAGTAAACATTTATGCCCACACCCCCCAAAATGATAAAAGACAATCGCTGCCATTTATTGAGCCTCCGATCGCAGGCCCTGTGTTCGGCACTGGGAATACAAAGATGAATAGCCATCATCCCAGAGCTAGCTGCACGTCAGATGGTGGTCACTAGGAGGCGTGGCAGATAACAAAGAAGTCCGTGACATGTGGCAAGAGGTTTGTACGCGGGTTGTGGGAGCTCCCAGCAGAGAGCGGCCAAGTGCCTGAGAGAGTTGGAAGTGCTTCACCAAGAAGGGGACATCTGCCCTGGGCCTTGCAGGATGAGTACGAGTTCTGCGGGAGGAAGGACTTTCCAAACAGAGATCAAATAGAGATAACGGCTTAATCACAGGTAACAGATAAAAGCTCGAGGTGTTAAAAATGCGCCGCACAAGCCTCACCCTTAAAAATCGCGGGATCAAAACCTCAGCCTAACTAAGAGTCCGTGGCAAGGGGCTTCCTTCCCTTCCCGCCCCTCGGCCCAAGTCGGATATAGGAGCCGCCGGCTGTCTGGGTCTCAGGCGTCTGAGACCTCCGCGAGAGAAACGGGGTGTGGGACGGGCCCCGAGGGGGTCATCATCACAGCCCTGTCCGGGACGCCCCTCAACCCTCTCACCATCTTGCCAGGCACAGGGTAATCCACCGCTCCGCCACAGGAATAACACGTCGGCAGGAGCAGGCGCCTTGTGCAGCCGGAAAAGGAAGTGCGCCCGCTCGCGTGGCATTGTGGGATTTGTAGTCCTGTGGTTTCGGAGGTAGGGGGTGCTGGGGCCTGTGGGGCCCCGATGTGGAGTTGGGGCGAGCGATGGAGAAGGGTAGGACAGAGCCGTTGGGAGGGTTCGTTCCTCTACGGGGGTGGGCGATGGGGGGACTGTTTGCCACAAGGGAAGCTGGCCGAGGGCGTCCGGGCCTGTACTACACTTCCCAGGAGGCCGTGCGCGGCGGCGGGTCACGTGACGGGAGCGCGGGCTTTGGAAGGCGGCTGAGCGGGAGGGCGTCCGCGGCCGCGCTGAGCAGGTTTGCGGGGCTGAGCACCGTCGTGGGCGACTCCGGACCAAGCGCTAGCTGTCGAGGCTTCGCGCTCCAAAGGCCAGGTGAGACCCCATGGGAAGCGCTTCCGAGGGCGGCGGGGTCCGCCTGGCGCTGGGTGCTGTCGGGGACCGTCTGCCGCGCGCGGGGCGGAGGCCGGAGCGCCGGCCTGCCACCTTCCCGCTGTGCGACTTGGGCCGGTCGCCGAAGCCCCGAGCCAATTGCTTCTTCGTTTGTGGAAGGAGGGAAACAGCCTCCACTTCATGGGCCCGTTGTGTATTTCGACCGAGATCCTGGCCGAGAAACATTTTGTAAACTTCACTTGTTGAGACTCCTTTCCCACCTCCCTGCGTCGGGGGCCGTGGGAGGCTAAGCCAGCAGTCACTGTCCCCTCCGTACCCGTTCTGGCAAAGCAGCCGGCCTGAGGCCGGACCCCGAGGATTGAACGGCTTCTGTGGGGGGAACGATCCCGAGCGCCCAGTGTATGGCAGGGGCTAGAGGAGGGCGCGGCTGAGCAGCAGTGAGAAAGGGCCGGCCTTATCCCAAACTTTGTGTTGGCTCCCAGACTGTGACGGTAGGTTTGGGAAGCTGCGCACGGAAGATCTTGCCGCCAGGTTGAGGTGTTTGGATTTCAGCACGGAAGGGGGCATGCGACAGGGTCTATTATGCTTTGGAAAGAACCCTTTGAAAAGTGGGAACAGCTAAAAGGTCTCGTATATGTCTTGGGGTGGCGGACACCTACCACCAGTGAGCACGCAACGACTTTAAATGACACCCCTAAATCCTTTTTAATAGTTATACATTTAACATTAAAATTTAACTACTGTGACACAGACATTGCTTAAGATGAGTTCTCGTTTTCAACTTGGTTTTTAAGACAATGGGGTCCATTTAAAGAAAATACTAAGTGAATGCAAGCACGGGTTTTGAGTGTGTGTTTTTTTTTTTAATTAAAAAAAAATTTTTTTTAATGTTTTTATTTATTTTTGAGACAGACAGAGAGCCTGAGCAGGGGAGGGGCAGAGAGAGAGGGAGACACAGAATCCGAAGCAGGCTCCAAGCTCTGAGCTGTCAGCGCAGAGCCCGACGCGGGGCTTGAACTCACGGACTGTGAGATCATGACCTGAGCCGAAGTCGGACGCTTAACCGACTGCACCACCCAGGCGCCCCTTTTGAAAAAATTTTTTTGATGTTTATTTATTTTGAGAGAGAGAAAGACACACAGCGTGAGTCGGGGAGGGGCAGAGAGAGAGAGGAACCCAGGCAGGCTCCACGCTGTCAGCACAGAGACTGATGTGGGGCTCGAACTCACAAAACCATGAGATCATGACTTGAGCCAGGATCCAGGAGTCGGACGCTTAACCGACTGAGCCACCCAGGCGCCCCCCAATACAGGTTTTAGATGGAAGTGGCAAAAAATTGTGAGGGGAGCGGAGTTTGGATCTGATCGAAGTTCAGGAAACACTGCCCTGGGAACTATTTTATTTGTCAAGGGGCCTGAAACACAGGAGTGTATTACCGGACTGAGGGACTACAGCTTGCCAGGCTCCTAGATCAGGACCTGGGGTCAGGTGGGAGCCATGGAGTTCACATCTTGGACTTCGTGGTGGAGAGAAAATATAAAGGGAAAGACTTAAAACTCCTAGCAACGTCATTGTAGAAATAGAAATCAGTAGCAGGGCCGAGGGGATACTGAAGGGACACTCAGAGCAGCATGTGAGAAAGCCACATAACCTCCCTTCAGATATGTTGTGGGTTTTTTTGCCAGTCCTCCTTCAGGGCTGCTCTATCAGTCAGGGTCCTCCAGAGAAACGGTAGGATCTAGGGTACGGACATATATAAAGAGATTTATTGGAAGGAATTGGCTCAGGTGATAGTGGAGGTTGACCAGTTTGAAAATTAGAGGGCTGGCCCGCAGGCTAGAAACTCATGCAGGGGTTGAACCTGCAGACTTCAGGCAGAATTTCTCTGGAAACCTCCGTTTTTGCTCCCAAGGCCTTTCAGTTGACTCAGCCCCCCGCGCCCCCCCCCCCCCACCGTATTCTGCAGGATAATCTCTGTTTAAAGCCACCTGAATATTGGGGTGCCTGGGTGGCTCAGTTAAGCGCCTGACTTTGGCTCAGGTCATGATCTCGTGGTTTGTGGGTTCAAGCCCCGCATCGGGCTCTGTGCTGACAGCTCGGAGCCGGGAGCCCGCTTCGGATTCTGTGTCTCCCTCTCTCTCTCTGCCCCTCTCCCGCTCCCGCTCTGTCTCAAAAATAAAATAAGCGGGGCGCCTGGGTGGCGCAGTCGGTTAAGCGTCCGACTTCAGCCAGGTCACGATCTCACGGTCCGTGAGTTCGAGCCCCGCGTCAGGCTCTGGGCTGATGGCTCGGAGCCTGGAGCCTGTTTCCGATTCTGTGTCTCCCTCTCTCTCTGCCCCTCCCCCGTTCATGCTCTGTCTCTCTCTGTCTCAAAAATAAATAAAAAAACGTTGAAAAAAAAAA
>NC_064808.1:8627502-8667256 GCF_023721935.1 Panthera uncia | reverse complement strand
CCCTCCGTTCTGGTTGGCTCCCATTCTCTAAGGCCGTTCCCCCGATACCTCCACTCACCTCCACAGAGAGGATCTTCCCCAGGGCAAAAAAGAACGGGTGCATGTTGATGTCCGGGTCTTTGCGGAAACAGTTGGGCTTGGCATGGTGCTGGAAGTGCAAGTGGTTCCACCAACTGGCGGGGGCGCCCTACGGAAAATAGGGCCGTGAGTCCGAAAGCCCAGCGTTCTCCCCAAACCCCCAAGGAAACCCCTCAGCGACCGGAGTTTCAAGAGCCCCTCCCCATCCCATTGACCTTCAGGTGGCCAATCACGAAATGATGGAGCAGGTGGTTCCAAGTAGAGGTGCTGAAGACGGACAGGTGCCCTAAGTCATGCTGCAGCCAGCCAGCCTGAGCCTGGGCGAGAAAGGTTAGCGCTGAGAGCAAAACCCACCGTTCCGGCATCCCTCTCACTGACCTCAGCGGCTCCTCCGCGTCACCCCCTTCCTTCGTCTCCCTAGCCCCTGTGACTGCCACAGTACCCTGAGCACAACCCGGAAGGAGTCAGGCTCCTAACGCTGCCTCTGCCGCTAACTCACATGAGGGTGAGGGCAAGTCACTATCCTCTCCCTGTTCTTCAGTTTCCCCAGCTCTGGAGTTCTAGGACCTAGGATGTGCCGAATCCCGAGTACGAAACAGGACAGGGTGACAGAGGCGAGAAGGCTCGGCAAATGGGTTCTGCCATTAGGCCCCAAGCATTATTAGCATGTTGGGCAATGTGGTGGGGAGGAGAAAACCAAGCTTTGCTGAGAAGTCAGAACCTGGGCTCTTGGCACACTTGGGCTACGGCAGAACCGGACTACGAAGCTTCAGGTAATTTCCACAGAAAGAAGGGGGCCCGTGGAGGAGGGGTTGGGGAGGCCGTGAGGAAATGAAGGCGCACACGTGGCCAAGGAGCAGACAGAAGCCACGGACAACAAAATCTCTCTCCGCCCTAACTCTGCCCCACATCCTCAGCGCTGCCCCGGGAACAGGGCCGGGCTCGTGACCTTCTGAGGCATACAAAGAGCTTTCCCCGAGGATGCCGAGCACGGCCGTGCTCCTGACAAGCCAAGTGATGGCTTCTCACTTGAGCCGTGCTGAGCAGCACCGCACACAGGAGGAAAGGCACAAAGGATGTCCCGAAGACCCAAAGGGTGAGCCAGGCAGCAACATCCAGCAGTAGGATGTGCAGCAGGTACAGCAGGAAGAAGACATGGTTGGCCTTCATGAGCCCCATCCGCTCCACGGTGGCCTGCAGCTCCCGGAACTCGTAGATCAGCTCTTTCTGTGGAAGGGTAGAGAGGGAAGGGCTATTATTCTTCCCAGCTGTACTCCAACATTGCTGGAAACAAGGGCCCTCTTAGGCTCGAGGACCCTCCACCCCCAGATCGTTGCAGGAAGTCCACAATCCTAGGTAAAAACACAACACTGAGGAAAGGACAGGAGAAAGCGCTCTGGCGTCGCGCCGAGGAGCCTGTGGTCTTCGGAGTTAAACAGACTCGATTCAAGTGTCTGCTCCGCCGTTTGCTCACAGGGTGACTCTCGGCCACCTTGTTCAACCGCTCTGAGCCTCAGCTTTTTTCCTCTGTAAGTGTGTGAGGGTTAGCCGAGGGGATGCCTGACACAGTGAGGGTTCGACAGATAGGCCTCCGTGATGGTAGCGGTGGTGGCGGTAGCCTTGGAGAACCAGAGGTTCCGAGGCCCCGCCTCCTCCCTTAGGCCTGCATCCCAACGACTAACGTGGGAGAAGCGGGGGCCTCAAGCCTTGCAAGAGCTACTGACTGTGGTCACCTGTGAGCCTAGCGAGGCCTGCCTTCTCTACCCCCTGCCCTTCAACAAACCACAGGGTCTCCAAACAGCAGAGTCTCACATTTTTAGTGGGCTCGAAGCTGGGCTGCTCTGGAGACAGTTCTCCGATCAGGAGGGAGTTCATATACTTCCTCACAAGGCCCTTGTTGATGTGAAACGCCACAAAGGGATCCTGCAAGGAAAGGGAGAAGACAGACTGGTTAGGAAGCCAGCCCGGTCCCCTGTGACTCCTGGAGGGCTCACACCAGAGGCCATCCTCCTGACCCAGCAAGGAGGCCGGATCCAAGTTCAAACCACTTCCCTCCAGTCAGCCGCCCTTTGAGGGTGCTTAGACCTTCCCAGGTGTCCACAGCTCAGGAGCACCCCGACATGTGTTCTAGAAAGAAAGGCACCACACCAAGGAATACGAAGTGCAGGTAGGGGGACCACAGAAAGTCCTCTCTGGCCTGGCCTTTCCTCCAGGCACGTCTAGGGACAGCTTTTGCACAAGAATTTAGGTATAAGCGAGAAGCAACTAGAAGGGATGGGTGGGGCTACGAGATTTCTGGTTTGTTTGTTTTCTGTGGGACTTTTAATAGACCCTCTCTGAGGCAGGGGTTCTTCATAAAATGTGGTTAGATTCCTTACGCCCGAACTGGGAAGTTTTGCATTTCTACCCCTTCTGCCGACTGACGTTCCAGGTAGGGTTCCACGTTTCCCCTAGGACTCTGACCACCCTGATCCCGCCCGGCCCCAGAGCGGCTACTTTTGATAATCTTTAGGTGGGGTAGGTCAGACCGACCCAGGCCTTACGGGGAACCTTCCCCGGCACTCTGAGGCGGGAGCCGGGGCGGAGCCGGTGGACGGTGGCACCACAAATCTAGACCAATCGCCAACTCCGCCGCCCAGCCATTCAGCCCGGGCCCCAAATCACACTGTGGGAAGACCCTGCGTCGGTGCCTGCTTCGTCTGCGCATGCGCTAGCCCACGTCTTCGCCTTCCACCGCCGTCCGAGCTTCCCCGTGGTCACTCGGGGTGACCCCTGCAGGCTCTGGCCTCGCCACCCCCGGCCGGCCGCGTCGCTGGGAGGGGCGGGCCCTCAGCCCAAGACGTCTATGCTCCGCTGCGACAAAACGGGAACTCTGGCGGCCCCAGGCGCCCTCCGGGATGGCAAGGGCGGAGGGCGGGGACAGCGGAAGGGGTCGAACCGCGGGACTCGGGAGGGCGAAAGGATGTAGGGGGGGAGGGGACACGTTGAAGCAAAGCCTCCACGGGGCCCCACAGGCTCTCCAAATATGGCAGGAGATGCCAGTTGCCGTAGCTCCGAGAGCAGGTGGTCTAGAAGGGGAAGGGCAGAACTGGGGCTGGGTGGCACGCGGACCCCTTAGTGAGGACCGAAGGAGGAAGGATGCGAACCACAGCCTAGAAATGCAGACTGCTGTCCGCCGCGGGGAATGGCTGGACACCCCGCTGGCCTGCGGCCGAGTGACCTCCCCACAGGATTCGAGGACCGCTCCGAGGGTCCTTGCTAAGTGTATGCCCGCCCCGCCCCCACTTCTGCACGCCGCTCTATTACCCCCTGTGCACCATCAGTCTTCAGTCCTCTCCGGCCGGTGAGGCCCCTCCCTCACTGTGCGGGGGTGCCTAAGGCAGCGGACGCCAAATTACTTTCCACCTCCGCTCTATCCCCAAGACTGCTTCCCTCTCCTGTTCCCGCTCGGCAAGCCTGCACGCGCAGTCTAGACACCGCTGCGCTCCCTTCTCACCCACCGAGACACAGGTTGAGACTCCGTCTCCCGGCCACTGAACCCCCCCCCCCCCCGCCCCCCGGCCTCAGCAGCACCGCGGTCCCCGGCACCCTGCATCCTGGCTCTCCTCCCCACTTGTCCTGCTCTGGGCCCTGCCTGTATCTGGACACCGCAGACGGAACGCACGCAGGGCGGCGCAGTCCTTTGTTTGTGTGGGCACGTTGCCGGCCTCCACCTCCGCTCTCCTGATTCCAGTTTTCACAGCCATTGTCCTGCCCTTGCAACCCGTGTGGGGTCGCGGGCCACGGGGACGCTCGGCGCCTACTGGCTCTTCCCCGGGCTAGCTGGGAGTTACTCCGCGGGTGCCAAACTTCCTGCCTCGTGCACGGAACCTCCGGAGGCAGCCGCCCGGCCCCGCCTCCTCCCGTGCCTGCGTCCGGCAGCGCTCACCGTAGCATCCTGCCCCGCGTAGTGGCTGATGACCCGGGAGCCCCCCGGGTGCCGGCGGGTGAACTCGCTGATGTTGTACACCTTCCGGTCGATCACCAGCCACCGCTCATTCTCGCGCCCGGAGCGCTGCGCCACCTCGTCCCAGGTGAAGTAGCGCGGGGTCGGCGTCCGGGTAGGGGTCTGGGGGTCCATCGGGGCCGGGCGTCGCCGCGCGCCGGCGGGGCAGGGGCGTCAGGCGCGCGCTCGGGGCCCGCGGGCTAGCGCGCGCCGACCTCGCGTGCGCGGAGCGCGGGACGGCTTGCGCGCGCCGGGTTTTCAGTACCCGCGGCACGGACCGCGGAGCCTCGCTGCGCGCGCTCCCATTGGTCGAGCCGCGTGGCGCGGGGAGCGAGCCCCCGCCTTCTCGCCGGGACCCGCGCGGAGCAGGCCCGGGAGGGCGCGCCCCCTCGCAGGCTCCGTTGGGGGGGGGAGGTCACCGAGGGGCGCCGCCTCCGGACTCGCGGCTGTCGCGGCTCCCGCTCCCGGGGAGGCGGTGGGCGGGATTTCGTTTGTGCGGGCGGGGCGGGGGCTCAGGGCTGCCCCCGGGGACTGGTCTTTGGGCTCCTGGCCACGCCGCTCCGCCGGTCGTGCGGCCAGAAATAACCGTGAGAACCTTTGGCGGTTATCTTGTGAGCCGCATCGTTATGGTTTCGTGGGTTTGGGACGCGCTGAGGATTTATTTTGCCCCAAATGACGTTTAAAAACGCCCCACAATTTTTGTAACCCAGTTTGCCTTTTTTTTTTCTTTCATTTTTTGGGTCTATTCTTAATTAACTGGGATCCTTAAATAAAAGGCCTTTGGCCATCCCCTGACCTCAGGGAGGTTGTGCGAAGAGCCCGGGTCTTCAAGCTGAGGCATCTCTGCTCCGTCCGGGAGGCACCTGGGAGCCATGGGAGGCCTCTAAGTAGAAGGACTTGGGGCTTAGGACCCTGGGCTTTAGGAAGGAATGAGGAAGCAACCCAGAGGCTGGGAGTGCCACTCAAGAAGCTGTTGCAGTAGGAAGAGACCCAGAGTTTACTGCTCAATTTTTCTCTTATTCAGTCACCAAGTACTGTATAAAGTACTGTGCCAGGCACTGTTCTTCGTGTCTTATAAACAATCCATTTAATTTTTGCAACAACCTCACTTAGCACTAAATCTTACAGATGGATAAGGAGAGGTCACATGTTTTGTCACACCGTTAGTAGGTGACAGGGCTAATATCCAAACCAGCCTGTGCTCCGAACCCCTGGCCTCTGTTGCCTCCCCTCTGAATACACTTGTATGTGGGCACTTTGATGGGACTCTACAGCCAAGGGAAAGCAAGCAGAACCTTGTCCCGAGCAGTGAGCTGGAGTCTGAGCCCCTAGGAGTCAGGAGTCGGTCATACAAACAGACTGGGGGAAATGTTGCTGGATTTCTGGCAGAAAAGGACCTTAACCCATTCAATCCAAATCTCTCATTTTATAGATAAGAGAATTGAGTTTGGGAATGCGGAGGGAGCTTCCCAAGTGCCCACAAGGAAGCTCAGGTGTCCTGGCTTCTGGTTAAGATTCCAGGCTGTTGCACCTTGTTTAGGAATGATAGTCCATGCAGCTGCCCCCCTGGTATAACCATTTTCCTTTAAAAAACAAAAACAAAACAAACCTTGCCCAGCAACTTGGCCGGCTGTAATCGGAACTATAAAATGATTTGTACTCTTTGATCAAGTCATTTCACTCTTGGCAAAGTGAGGAGTGGGAGACTGCAAAGATGTTTTACTACTAACTTTAATAGTGAAGAGCGGAAACAGCCGCAAATCCTGACAAAACCATCACGCTCCCTGGGAGGCACGACGAGGAATTACAGAGTGATTAAAAATGACCAAGGTGTGGGGGCGCCTGGGTGGCTCAGTCAGTTGAGCGTCCGACTTCGGCTCGGGTCATGATCCCAGGGTCTGGGGATCAAGCCCCATGTCGGGCTCTATGCTGAGTGTGGAGATTAATTCAGATTCTTAAGAATTTAATGGGACACCTGGGTGGCTCAGTCGGTTGAGCGTCCGGCTTCGGCTCAGGTCATGATCTCACAGCGTGGGGTTTGAGCCCCGCGTCAGGCTGTGCTGACCGTTAAAAAATGACCAATGTGTGAACTATATTGATAGGTAGAAAGTGCAGTGAAAAGAGCAGAATCCAAAGTAGTATGTATCCGCTAATTAGAATCACCTAAGAATCCCAGGGGTATTAAATATCAGAGGACAGTCAGCCACGGCGAGAACATTTCATAGTTCAATATTCTTCGTTTTTCTGTAAAGTTGCTTCATTTCACTGAAGAAGAAGAAGAAGAAAGACTTTGCTACAACCATTGTTCCTGTAGTGAAGTCTCTTATACTTCTAGGGGGAATGTAAGTGGATGGAACTTGCTGGAAAACTAGTTCGGCAACTTTATTTAGAACCTTAAAAATGTTTCCAGTAATTTCATGTTTAGGGATAGAGTTTAGGGAAATCTTGTTTTTCCCCCCTTATGCTGTGACTTTTATTCCTGTGACTTATTCACTCCATAACTGGAAGCCTGTATCTCCCACTCCCCTCACCCATTTTACCCACCCCATCCCACCCCCAGCCTCCTCCCCTCTGGCAACCATCAGTTTTTTCTCTGTATGTACAGGTCTGATTCTGCTTTAAGGAAATCTTTTGGGAAAAATATTTATAAGCAAAATATCCGTTGAAGCAGTATTTGTGATCGCAAAAAAAATGGCAACCATCTAAATGCCCCTCAATGGAATATTATGCAAAACATTAAAAATAATGTGATGAAATTTTAATGGCTGAAGAGAGGTGATCATCACCCTAGAAAAAGACTAGAAGGAACTGATAATAGTGATTATTTCTGGATGGGTGGAACAAGGTAATTTATATTGTCTTTAATACTGTCTGAATTTTCTATTATGAGCATGCCTTACTTTTACCATCACCACCAGAAAAAAAAAGTTTGTTTTTTTTAAATGCCATTTGTAGGATGATTCTTTGATTAACCTCACCTTCCTAAAACCATTCATCCAGTGTTTTATTAATATTTGTGAAGTATCTGCTGTTTGTCAGTTCAATAGGTGATAGAATACAAGGTCCAACACCCTACAGATCATGCCTAGTTAAAAAAAAAAAATTTTTTTTTAATGTTTATTTTTGAGAGAGATGGAGACAGAATGCAAGTGGGTTGGGGCAGAGAGAGAGGGAGACACAGAATCCGAAGCAGGCTTCAGGCTCCCAGCTGTCAGCACCAGAGCCCGACGCGGGGCTGGAACTCACGAGCTGTGAGATCATGACCTGAGCTGAAATTGGATGCTCAACCGACTGAACCACCCAGGCACCCCGGATCATGCCTCCTGTAAAGCCACTGGAGAAGACAGATTAATGATTATAGGTCCAAAGGATAGACGCAAATGACTCCTTTTTAAAATTCTCATCATTTAAGCAGTTTGTGTGACATGAATCTGCATCCATGTTTCTGTCCTTTACAAGTGTTCGTATCCCAGCGTCATGTATTTTGGCCTCCTTCTTAACTACATTATAACGGGGGGCAGGGACTATGAATTCTGTTTAGTTCTGCCTGATGTATTCAAAGTACCCTCGTTTGGGGTTCTGTGTGGAATCAGTAAATTTGTTGAACTGATCATTTCAACCTCAAAAAAATACAGGTTAGCAAGCATATAGACCACTAGACAAATGCCCTATTGTCTTCTCATGTCCCTATGCTCCTACTTTTTTTTTTTTTTTTTTTTTTTCTGGAGAGCGAGAGAGAGTGTGCACACATGAGTTGGGGAGGGGCAGAGAGAGAGAAGGAGAGAGAGACTCATGCTCAGCATGGAGCCTGGTGGGGGGCTCGATCCCACGAACCTCGAGGTCCTAACCCCAGCTGAAATCGACAGTTGGCCACCTAACCGATGGAGCCACCCAGGTGCCCCATCCCTGTGCTCCTACAAAGATGATCATGTAGATTGTGAAAAGATTCATTTCCAGGCCTGAGTCCGGGGCCAAATGGACAGATCCTTTGTACCACCCCCCCCCCCCCCCGGCTCTGCTGATCCCATTAATTTGCCTTACCCAGGAAATGAGTCACATGCTTAATTACAGGTTGGGACTTAGGAATACTCCTAACTGTTCTGACTAAACTTAGGGAACAGAAGGCAATTCGCTTAAGACCCAAATGCCGATTCTCACCAGACCATATTCAAGTAACATAACTGCTGTAGGCCATTGACATCACCTGAGATGTGAGTGCAGGTTTTGATCTGTTTTGTCAAGAATCCTAAAACATCCATAGACAGTGGACTGGATCCTTTACAAAGTCAACTAGTGTAGGAGGAAGAGAGGAAGAGTACTGGTGGTGCGTAGCCCCCTGCTGCAGCCTTTTCTCAACTGACGGTGCCTCAGACCATTCAAGATCAATGGGGAACCCGGGTGGCTCAATTGGGTGAGCGTCAGACTTCCGCTCCGATCATGATCTCATGATCTCTGAGCTTGAGCCTCCACATCGGGTTCGCTGCTGTCAGCGTGGAGCCTTCTTCAGATCCTCTGTCCCCCTCTCTCTGCCCCTCCCCTGCTTTCTCTCTCTGTCTCTCTCAAAAATATATAAACATAAAAAAAAAAAAAAAGATCAAAGCCATTTTCCTAGTCTCTAGGTTTCTGCGAAATTAGATACTATGTGGGGACACAGTGAACCCCGTGCTTCACACACGGTAGACTCTAATCGAGTTAGCTGAGTCAGTCCTTGTTTTAAGAGAAAGCATTTACACGGGACCCCTGGCTGGCTCAGTTGGTAGAGCATGTGCCTCTTGATCTTGGGGTTGTAAGTTCAAGCCGCACGTCAGGTGTAGAGGTTATTTTAAAAAATTAAATCTTTAAAAAATTTCAGGAAAAAGTCATTCCTAATAGCTAAGTTATGTCAAGTATCATTAAAAAGCAGTTTATGATATCCAGTGCTTGCACTAAAGAGAAGGGTCTGAAGATCACACTTTTATTAGAGGCACAGGGATGGCTAGAAACAGTAGCCTTTCATTTTACATTCTGAGAACACAGGAGCTGGGGATCAAGGGGCTCCTGGAGGATGAGCTTCTGGCATGTCCTCAATGGGATCTTATTACTGTCTTGAGTATCAGTACCTTACAGGTTAAGGTATATGTTATGTTACACCCACTGTTTTATAGATAAGGGGACGGAGGCAAAGAGCTGCAACCACACACACACAATAGGACATCTGGCAAACCACAAAGAGACTCTTACACGTAGAGAACAAATTGACGGCTGCTGGGCGGGGGCGCGGATGGGCTAACTGGGTGATGGGCATTAAGGAGGGCACTTGTTGGGACAAGCATTGGGTATTTGTACGTGATGAATCACTAAATTCTACTCCTGAAACCAATACCATACTGTGTGTTAACTAATGTGCATTTAAATTAAAAAAAAAAAAGGGGGGGGGGAGCTGGAATTTACCCCTGGGCCAGATGGTACCTTTTGGTTCCTCTCTGCAAGAGTTCCTAAAGGTAGGTTCAATAAACGTATTTGAGGTCAGGCCACCCTGGTTCAAAGAAGAGATGGTACAATCAGCTTCCCTGGGGCACCTCCTGCCTCCCAGGCGCTTAGACTGGCCTTTGGAAAACTGGAGAAGGCACTTCTAAACCAGTAGGCCCCAGAGCAGTCAGGTTCCCCCGGAAATTGGTCTGCAGTGCCCCAGGCATCCATGTCAACTTTTTGCTTGTCCTTTAATGCCCCACTTTACTGCACAAAGGATCTCTATTGAAAAGAAAAGAAAAAGGCTACGCGTAGAATGTGATGCTGAGATTATTCACTGTAGCAAGCCATCAAGTGCACATGCCCTAACATATTTCGCCTTTTCCCTATTGCTGGACATCTGTTTAGAAGATTTCGCTTGTATAAATATCGCAGCGATAAGCTTTTATTTTATGTGTTTATTTCTTTTTAATTTTTTTTTTTTAATGCTTATTCATTTTCGAGAGACAGAGACAGAGCGCGAGTAAGGGAGGGGGGAGAGAGAGAGGGAAACACAGAATCCAAAGCAGGCTCCAGGCTCTGAGCTGTCAGCAAAGAGCCAGACGTGGGGCTCGAATCCACGGACCGGGAGAACCTGAGCTGAAGTCAGACGCTTAACCCACTGAGCCATCCAGGTGCCCCAGCTTTTTTTTTTTTTTTTTTTTTTTAATGTTTATTTATTTATTTTGAGAGAGAACGAGCGTGCGAGAGTGTGAGCAGGGGAGGGGCGGAGAAGGAAGGAGAGAGAGAATCCCAAGCAGGCTTCATACTCGGCAAGGAACCCAACTCAGGGCCGGATCCCATGACCTGAGCCGAACTCAAGAGTCAGATGCTCAACTGACTGAGCCACTCAGGTGCCCCCAGTCGAATACTGTTCTAAATGCATTTCCAAGTTAGACAAGAATCCATCAAATTCCAGTAGGATGTAGCCAGGAAGGGAGGCAGCAGTGCAGTGGAAAGAATAAGGATTGGTATTTGAAAGCCCTCCGACAGACCTCGTCCTGCTACTCCACCTACTGCTGTGTTACGTTGGATGTCATATGACCTTCTCTGGTCTCAAGATTCCTTGTCTAAAGTAAAGAAGCCAGATGCCTTCTGGCACTAGCAGTCCTATGCTTTTTTTTGATGAAACTTTTACTCAAGACACCATATCTCTGGTATCCAGCTAAAGATAATGCTTTTGATAATAAGTCCATTTCTCTTAGTTGGAATCCCCAACCGTCATATAAGGCAACTAAATTTGACAGCCTTATTCTATCGTTTTTGTTGTTGCAATTATTGAATCTTTTAAAAAACAATTATGACTTTCACCCCCAAATTAATAGATTGTTAATCAAGTGAGCTTGGTTACAGTAATTTGGCCTGGGGGGGCCTGGGTGGTTTAGTGGGTTAAGCGTCAGACTCTTAATTTTGGCTCTGGTCACGATCCCAGGGTCGTGGGATTGAGCCGGCATCGGGGCTTAAGAGTCTCTTTCTCTCTGCCCCACTTGCACATTCTCTCTCTCTCTCTGTCTCTCTCCCCCCTCCCTCTCTCTCTCAAATAAATAAAATATATAGATAAATAAATAGAAAGATAAATAAACAAATAAAGTAGCTTGGCCTGACCAGTGTTATTCACTAAGATAATATGTGTGTGGCATTTTTATACAACACGTGTCCTCTGATCCTCATTATTTAAAAAAAAAAAAAAATAGGTAGATCGGTCAGAAATCTCCATTTCATTCTGAGAAAATCAAGGGTCAGAGAGGCTATGAGAACCAACAGTCTGCAGCCAAGTGACAGAATCGGAATATTAACTTGGTCTTATGACTGCTTTTGATTTGTGACCACCCACAAGAAGGTTCCCCGAAGCCCAGATCCACTGCTCCTGGACTTGGGACCTAGGCCTGGCCAACTGTCTCATTCCTCTGACAACAGTAATTGGCCCAAGGGTCAGACATACAGCTTGCAGCCCATTAGAGTCATTCCCTAGGATTAATTCATGGACATAGAGAGGGGGGCGGGAGCATTCTTTCTGCTGGGACTGTTTAGCAGGCTCAGCCGTGTTTTCTGTCACTTGGAGAAGACCTTTCTGCAGTAAGAGAGAATCAGGCCAACAGGGAAAGAAAAGCAGAGACATTAGAAAGTGTTGAATTGCTGCTTCCAGAGGCCCTGGTTTCCGGAGCTGTTCGGTTTCTGTGACCTATCTGGCTAGTCTTCCAGGCTAGGTGAGCCCATAAATTTCTTTTTTCCCATATACTAGTTAGAATAAAGAAATGAACCCAGAACCTCTGGCTCTCAGGCCAGGCTCCTTTTTTCCAGTGTTAATATTAGCAGTGAGGGGGCGCCTGGGTGGCTCAGTCAGTTAAGCGTCTGACTTTGGCTCAGGTCGTGATCTCACAGTTCGTGGGTTCGAGCCCCGCGATGGGCTCTGTGCTGACAGCTCAGAGCCTGGAGCCTGCTTCGGATTCTGTGTCTCCCTGTCTCTCTCTGCTCCTCCCTCATTCATGCTCCGTCCCTCAAAAATAAATTTTAAAAAGTTAAAAAAAATTAAAAAAAATAGCAGTGAGGACTTGAGCACTTGAGTTGTGTCACACGGTGTGTTCAACACTTCACTTATTTACTGTACCAGAACAGAAGTTTTCATCCAGAAAGGCTACGTAGGAAAACCCAGAAAAGAGAGACTCCTTCACCAAGTACTGTGGCATCTAAACTATCTTTTAAGAACTGGGTTAGAGTTTTTATAAAAATGCGGCCAAGTGATTCAGCCCTGGCAGAGGAGATGCCTCACTGTGCGGGGAGGGCTCTAGACTCACCATTCCCTTCTACAATGGTGGAGCCGGGTCTGTCCCCTGCTTCCTTCCTGCTGCTCAAGATTTCCTCTTTCTAATCAGCCATTCTGACTCAACGTGCATTGCGTTCTTGAGAGAATGGCCCAATATAAGTGCAAGATCTCTTCATTGCTAAACCATTTTTTTTTTTTAATTTCTAACTCATGCTCTTTCTTTTTTTAGGTTTTATTTTATTTATTTTGAGAGAGAGAGAGCACGCGCGTGAGTGCTTGAGAGCACGTGCAGGGGAGGGGCAGAGAGAGAGAGAAGGAGAGAGAATCCCAAGCAGGCTCTACACTGTCAGCACAGGGCCCGGCTCAGGCCTCGACCTCACGAACTTTGAGATCATGACCTGAGCCGAAATCAAGAGTTGGGCACTTAACCAACTGAGCCACCCAGGCTCCTTTTGTAATTGAGGTTTAATTGACATATAACGTTCACACCATTAAACTTAATTACTTTCAGGCTTCCTGCTGGAAACAGGAAGAGCGTTTCTCATTAAATTTATATGTGTAGTCCAGACCGTGATTTGGAGCTTCTAACTCACGTAACCAGTGCCTTCTTGCCACTTCGGCTGGGATGTCATAACATTATATCCGAATTAAGATGGCTCTCTCCCGCTTCACCTCCCAAACCATTCCCCTCCTGCTCTCTTCCCCATCTTTGTAAATGCTCCGTTCACTCAAATAAGCCAAAGGTCAAATAAGCTAAAGACCTGGGAGTCATTTTTGAAACTTCACTTCCCGTCCTGCCACACACCTCCAGAAATATCGTTAAGTTTCCTTCTCCTCAGTCTCCGGGGTCTCCACTGTACCCAAGCTATTGTCGCTAGCTTGGATTCCTGCAGTGGTCTCCTGATGAGCCTTCCTGCTTCATCCACATTTGGCTCCCTCCCATCCATTCACAGAACAGCTTGAGTGATCGTTGAGAATTCAAGATCGTGTCAGTTTCCTGCTTAAAACCTGGCATTGGTTTCCTACAGCACTCGAGATAAAATTCCTACTCCTGTGGCCCTGCCTACCTCTCCAGTCTCATCTGGTGACTCTCTTCCCTCCCTAAGTAAGTATTCTATAGGCACAATGGCCTTTCTCTTTCTGAAATATGCTAAGCTCATTCCTGAATTAGAGCTCTGGCATATGGCTGTTCCTTCTGCCTGAAACGTGATCCCCTGTTCCTCACGCGATGATCTCCTTCTCAACCATCTGTTCCCCACATAAATTTCATTTCTCCAAATGTTCCTTCCATGACTACTACTCTTTCTAAGGAAGGTGCTCCCCCATGCTGCCCTCATGATTTTAACATCATCTGTTTTGTTTTTTTTTTCCCTAGGATTTGTAATTAATTTATTCTTTCTTTGCCAATTTTCTGTCTCCCTGACTGGATGATAAACTTAATGAGGGAGAGGCTTTGTCTTGTTCACTGTGGTATCCCTAATACGTACTAGTGCAATTAGTTGGGTGAATGAATAAAATCATTAAGAAAAAGATAAACCAAAATGAACAACATCAACAGGAAGTCATAAGAAAAAAAATGTATACAAAGCCAATAAACATGAAAGAATGATCAAACTCCATCACATAATTAAAAAGGAGGTGGGCAGGGGGCAGTGCGATGGGGGAGCCTGCATGGCTCAGTCGGTTGAGCAGCGGACTCGATTTCGGCTCAGGTCATGATCTCACTGTTTGTGAATTCGAGCCTGGAGTCAGGCTCTGTGCTGACAGCGTGGAGCCTGCTTTAGATTCTCTCTCTCTCCATCTCTCTCTGCCTGTCTCCCCGGCTCTCTCTCTCTCTCTCTCAAAAATAAATAAAAATTTTTTTAAAAAGTGGAGTGGACTTTTCATGTATGAGATTGGCAAACTTTGGAGGTTCGACCATATCTCTTACACTTGGCAAGAGTTTGAGAAAACAGATTGTGAGATGGTAAATTAGTGCAGCGTTTCTAGAAAGTATTCGGCAAGATCTGTCGAATCGTAAAGGCACATATCCATTGACCCAGGAATAGTAGGGATAGACTTGCACACGAATGCAAGTAAATATGTTATCGAATGTTCATTGTATCTTTTTGTGTAATAGTAAGACTACGGAATAATTACAACTAACATTTTTGAGTATTCACTGTGTTCTAGGAACTGTTCTAAGCATTTCACATACAGTATCTCATATAACTCTATGAAGTGGTTGTTATTATATCCCATTTAGTCAGTGGGGAAATTAGCTGGTAAATTCCCCAAGGACTGACAGCCAATAGGTGGCACATCTAGGAATTTAACGTAGAGCTGCACATTTAATCATTAATGCGGGGCGCCTGTGTGGCTCAGCTGGTTAAGCATCCAACTCTTGATTTCAGCTCAGGACATGATCTCATAGCTGTGGGATTGAGCCCCATGTCACACTCCTCACTGGGCATGGGGTCTGCTTGGGATTCTCTCTCTCCTTCTCTTTCTGCCCCTATCTCATGTGCATGCTCTCTCTCTCTCTCTCTCTCTCTCTCTCTCTCTCTCTAATGAATAAACATTTTTTTTTAAAACTACTAGAAACATTCAAAAACATTAATGCTGCACTATCGTTTCGAACAACCGAAATGTCTATCAAAGTAGGGAACAAGTTACATAAATATGGTGTTTGAAATTCTATGTTGTATGGCCCTCCCACCATAAAGAATTATAAAACTGGACGAAATACATGAAGCGACTGTTTTTGGACATTATACAATAAGCAGTGCAAGATTGTGATTCCCAAGTGAAAGGAGGCATACAAAGTGAACCCCACTATCTCTCTGGCTTTCTGCCTGATCATACTTTCTGATGCTGCAGTGGGGTGGAATCCAAGCAGAACACAGAGATGTATTTTAACATCTGAAGCTGTTGAGGCACCTGGGATTTGTGGGTCATGGTCTTAGAAGAGTGTACAGAAATGGAGCTCCAGAAATCTGCTCCATGGGTCTTCTTAAGTTTTTAGACAAAAACTAAAGACTTAATGTGCAGGGGGAGACTTCACAAGTCTGGCAGAAAACAGCTACTGGGTCTCACAGTACTGAGAGACATAGGAGTCCTATTAGCCAAAATCAGGAGACCTCCATAAATACTCTGTGCTTTCAGCAGAGGACCCAGAAAGGCCATGCATTAGGAGTAGGACTACCCTGGCCCTAGACTATGTGTCATTCTAGACCTTTCCAATACAGTTTAAAAAAAGGCCTCAAAAGAATCAGGATTACCTACCAGTAAGTTAACTGTTGATCAGGACAAGACACAACAGAAGTGCCTGGCTAGCTCAGTCAACTCTTAATCTCAGCATCATGAGTTCAAGCCCCACGTTGGATGTAGAGCCTACTTAAAAAAAAAAAAATTTTTTTTTTTAAAAAGAACAAAACACAACCTCTTTTAAAGGAAGGCAGCTAAATCCTGACACTCAAAATTTAACATTCATGGGGTGCCTGCATGGCACATTTGGTTGGGCATCCGGCTCTTGATTTCAGTTCAGGTCATGATCTCACAGTTCATGGAATCAAGTCCCACCTTGGGCTCCATGATGACAGCACAGAGCCTGCTTGGGATTCTGTCTCCCTCTCTTTCTGCCTCCACCCTCTCAAAAATAAATAAACATTTAAAAAAATTTAGCATTCACAATGTCCAGCATAAAATGCAAAATTTCTGGATATGAAAAAAATCAGCAAAATGTGATCCATAACAGGATTTTTAAAAGACAATAGAAATTGACCTATAGATGACAAATGTTGTAAAGAGAGGACAGGAACTTTTAAACAGCTATTATAAATATACTTAAGGACTTAAAGGAAAAGATTTCCATATGGGGTAAGCAGATGGAAAAGCTTACTAAAGAATTAGAAACAATAAAAAAAGAAATAGAAATTTGGGAACTGAAAAATACAGCATCTGAAATATAAATTCTTTGGGTAGAATTAATAGCACGTTGGAAACTACAGAAGGAAAGATCAGTGGAATTGAAGACAAGAGCATAGGAATTATCCAGAGTGATGCTCACAGAGGGGAAAAATAGTCTGGGGGAAAAGGAAAGAAAGAAAGGGAGGAAGGAAGGAAGAGAGGGAGGGAGGAAGGAAGGAAGAGAGAAAAAGGACAATGATCATTGGACAGTACCAAATGGTCTAACATATATAATTGCAGTCTTAGAATAAGAGGAGAAAATGATTGAGTCAGAAAAAAATATTTAAAGAAATAATGGCCAAAATGTTTCTAGATTTGAAGAAAAAAATATCAATTCACAGATCCTACAAGCTCAATGAACACCAAGCAGGAAACAGTACAAAGAAAATCATACCTAGGCACATCATAGTCAAACTGCTAAAAATAAAAAATAAAATCCTGAAAGTACTTAGAGGAGAAAATATATATTACAGATAGGAGAACAATAAGAATTATCACTGATTTTTCACCAGAAATAATGCTATCTAGAAGACAATGGAAAAAATACTGTCAACCTAGGAATCTATATCCAGTGAAAATATTCTTGGAAAAAAAATATATGTAATGTACATATCACTAATTGTAAAAGGACTGAAATCATACAGAGTATATTCTTTGACCACAACAGTGTTAATTTAGGAGTTGATTACAGCAAGACTGATAGTGGTTGTTGTGGGGGTGTTTAAGAGGTATATGGGAACTCTCTAGTTTTCACTCAGTTTTGCTGTGGACCTCAAACTACTCTAAAAATAGTCTACTTAAAAAATGAAAGAAAAATAAAAATACTTTCAGACAAAAAGGCTGAGAGAATTTACCAGTAGGTTCTCACTACAAGAAATGAAAAGTTAAATGAAGTTCTTCAGGTTAAAAGAAAAGGATGCAAGATGGAATCTGGGGTGTACATGAGGGAATGTGAAGTACCAGAAATGAGGCATATGTGGGTAAATAAAAAAATGTTTTTTCTCATTTATTAAGCTTCTTGTAAAAAATAACTGTTTAAAGAAAAAAAGATATAATAGTATATTGTAAAGTTTATAACATAATGTAAAATTCTTACATTACATGTGAAGTGATATGTATCATGGTAGACTGTGCTCAGTTATGAATGTATATTGCACTTCTTGGAGCAACCTTTAAAACAAAGAAGTAAATCTAAAAACCTAATGGAGGAGATAAAATGAAATACAAAAGATAAAAAGCAAGAGAAGAGGGATAAAGGAACAAAATATGGAAGAGACAAAGGGAAAACAAATAGTAAAATGATAGACTTAAATTAGCCATATCAGTAATTACACTACATGTAAACGGACCATATATTCCAGATTGTCAAACTGAATAAAAGAGCAAGATTCGGTTAGATACAAGAGTTTCATATATACTGACATAGATAAGTAAAAGAATGGAAAAAGATATACCACAGAAATTCTGATCATAAGAAAGGTGGAGGGGCACCTGGGTGGCTCAGTCACTTAAGCGTCTGACTTCTGCTCAGGTCATGATCTCGCAGTTCATGAGTTCAAGCCCCACTTTGAGCTCTGTGCTGACAGCTCAGAGCCTGGAGCCTACTTTGGATTCTGTGTCTCTCCCTCTCTCTGCCCCTCCCCTGCTCGCACTCTGTCTCTCTCTCTCTCTCAAAAATAAGTAAACATTGAAAAAGAAAGAAAAAAGAAGAAGGCTGGAGTGGCTATATTAATTGATATCATATAAAATAATGAAGAAAAAATTCATCAAGAAGAAATAAAAATCCAAAATTTATATGCAATTAATAACAGAGCTTTAAAAGACATGAAGCAAAAATTGACAGAACTAAAGGGAGAAGTAGAAAAGCCCGTAATAATAGTTAGAGGTTTTAATACTTCCTCTGTAATTTATAGAACACACACACAAAAACTAGTAAAGATATAGAATATTTGACCAATACCATCAACCACCTTGACCGATTGACATTTATCAAACACTGCATCAAATAACTACTAAATACATATTCTTTTCAAGAATACGTTGAACATTCTTCAAATTAGACTACGTGCCATAAAATAAATATATAACTAATTGTAAAACAATTGAAATCATGCAGAGTATATTCTTTCACCACAGCAGTGTTAACTTTGGAGTTGATTACAACAAAATGTTCAGAAAACCCCCAAATAATGAAGAAATTAACATATTACCAGATAACTCATAAATCAAAGAAATCACAAGGAATTAGAAAATATTTCAGGGTGCCTGGGTGGCTCAGCTGGTTGAGAGTCTGACTCTTGATTTTGGCTCAGGTCATGATCTCATGATTTGTGAGATCAAGCCCCACATTGGGCTCTGTGCTGACAATGCAGAGCCTGCCTGGGATTCTCTCTCCCTCTCTCTCCGTGCCTCCCCTGCTCATGTTCTCTCTTTCAAATTAAATAAATAAACACTTTTAAAAAAGAAAGAAAAATATTTTGAGCTGAATGATAATGAAAACACAATATATCAAAAATTGTAGGATACATGTAAAGCAGTGCTTAGAGAAAACATATGGCTTTAAAGGCTTATTTTGGAAAAGAAGTATAAAAATCAGTGAAATATAAAATACAAGTAGAGAATACCAATACAATAAAAATTTAGTTTTTTGAAAAAATAAAACAAAATTGATAAATTAATACAACAAAATTTAGTTTTTTGGAAAAAAAAGAAAATTGGTAGATCTCTGGCAAGAATGATGAAGGAAAAAAAGAAAACACAAATTACCAACATTAAAAATGAAAAAGGAGACATTACTACAGATCTTTCAGACTTAAAAAAAATAGTAAGGGAACACTATGAATAATTTTGTTTAATAAACAACTTAGATGGACAAATTCCATCAATAACAACTTAATGAAATGAACATTTAGAAAACCTTAATCTAAATATCCCCATATTAGAAAAACAAAATTTTAATCTTCCCATATAACCCAGGATTCCTCACTGGTTAAGTCCATCAAATGTTTAAGGAAGAAGTAATAGCAATCCTACATGGATACTCTTGAATAATAGAGAAAGGAATATCATTTTAGAAAGCCAGTGTAACCCTGAGCAAAATCTGAACAAAGACATTACAAGAACAAGAAATTCCGAACCAATATTCCTTATAAACATAAGCATAAAATTTCCTATTAAAATATTAGGAAATCAAATCAGCAATATATAAAAAGGATCTAAAGTGCAGTTTATCTCAAGAATGTAAGGCTGGCTTAAAATTTGAAAATCAATGCAATTCAACACATCAGAATAAAAGAGAAAAACTGAACAATAATTTTACAGTAGATACTAATTAAAGCATTTCACAAAATTCAACATCTTTCATTATAGAAACCTCCAAAAACCTAGGAATAGAAAGGAACTCCCTTAATCTGATAAAGGCATCTATGAAAAACTTACAGCTAACATGCTTAATGGTGAAAGACGAAATGCTCTCTCTCCCTCTCGCTCTCGCTCTCGCTCTCTCTCCCTCTCCCTCTCCCTCTCCCTCTCCCTCTCCCTCTCCCTCTCCCTCTCCCTCTCTCCCTCTCCCTCTCTCTCTCTCAGACAGAAAAGAAAACAAGAATGTCTGTTCTCACTACTTCTGTTCAACATTGTACTGGACAGTCTACCCAGCTGCATAGGCAAGAGAAAAAAGTTTGAAAAGGAAAAAGTGAAACTTAATATTCACAGACAAGGTGATGTGTATGTAGAAAACTCTATGGAACCTACAAAAACAAAACCAAAAAACCTGCCATTAGCACTAATAATTTAACAAGTTCACAGGATACAAGGCCAATATATAAAAATCAATTGTATTTCTGTATACTAGCAAAGAAAAAATGGAAAATGAAATTTGAAACTACCATTTACAGTAGGAGCAAATGTATGAAATATTTAGGGATATATTTTAAAAGAGATATAAAAAGTCTTTATAATGAAAATAATTTGACATCTCCATGTGAATGTCTAATAGGTACTTCAAACCTAATGTTAAAAATGGAATTTTTGATTTTTTATTCCTACATCTACTCCATTGCCCCATCTGGGAAATGGTATCATTATCTACCTAGTTCTCAGGCCAGAGACCAGAGCCTTCCTTGATTTCTCTGAGTCCTTCATCACCACCACCACCCCTTCCCTGATACATCCAATTCATTCATAGGTCTTGATTCTACCTCCAGAAGATTCTGAATTTATCCACTTCCCTACACTGCCAGCATTTCTGCCCTTATTAAAGCCACTTCTATCTTCTGTCTGGAATTCTACAATAGTCTTCTAACTGGGCTCCATGTTTCTAATCTTGCCCCTTTGAAATCCATTCTTTACACATAAGCCAAAGTAATTTTTTTTTTAATGTTTATTTTGAGAGAGAGAGAACCAGCAGGGAAGGGGCAGAGAGAAGGGGAGAGAGAATCCGAAGTAGGCTCCACATGGCTAGCGCAGACCCTGAGGCAGGGCTCGATCCCACGAACTGTGACCTGAGCTGAAACCAAGAGTTGGTTGTTCAACCGACTGAACCACCCAGGCACCCCAGCCAAAGTAATCTTAAAAAAAATAAATAAAAAGACAGATAATTCCACCCCCCTGCTTAAAACCCCTCCTAGTGATTTCTCAGTGTACTTGAAATATAAACACCTTGCCAAGAATTTTAAGATACTTTTTAAAATTTTTAATGTTTTATTTATTTATTATTTTTGAGAGAGAGAGGCAGAGTGTGAGCTGAGGAGGGGCAGAGAGAGAGGGAGACACAGAATCCGAAGCAGGCTCCAGGCTCTGAGCTGTCAACACAGAGCCCGATGCCGGGCTCGAACCCAGGAGCCGTGAGATCATGACCTGAGCCGAAGTCGGACGCTCAACCGACTGAGCCACCCAGGCGCCCTCCACTTTTAAGATCTTGAGTGATCTGGGCACTGCTTCACTCTCAAACCCCATTGACAACTGGTTCCCACGCAGTCACTGTACATTCCAGCCACAGAGTTCTTCTAGCAGCCCAGACACTCCAAATTCACCACCCTTTTGTTCTCTCTTCTTGGAATGCTCTCCCTCAACATTTTGTAAGTCTGGCTCCTTTTTCAGTTCTTAGCTTAAATAAATGTGCTTATACCTCAAAAAGGCCTTCCTTGCCTTCCTGCAATGTTCCAGATTAGATGAGAGGTCAGCAAAATGTGAACACACGTGCACACACACACGCACATACGCTCCTATAAATTCCTAATTTATTTAGCCTATGATACAGGATTTGTAGGAAGTGCTATAGCTACGGAGTGGAGATGTGCATCTGTCTCAGCTTTTCACTTGCTCCTTGATTCCTCTGCATAAGGAGGGTCCTCCAGAATTGAGAAGGAAACCAAATTCTTGCCACATCACTACTTTTTTAAACCCAGGCTTACACCATCAAGTGGGAAGACTACACTAACAATCTGTGTGTTTCCATTTAAGGGCATGTTTATATACCCTGGGTCTGCTAGTTCTTAACCATACTCTGTACCAGCAAGACTGCATCCTCACCCAGGGGATGGACCACATCTTTGCTTCCAGCTCTCTAACACCACGCATAACCTGTCTCTCTGTGGCGTCCCCATATCTTCCTGTCTTCTATCAATTGCTCTCTATTACCTGATTTTTGTTTCTTCACAGCACGTATTGCTGTCTGAAGTTGTTTGTTGTCTGCCCCACTAAAATATAGAGACCATGACAGCAAGACTTTTTTCTTTCTTGTACACGGCTGTCCTTCCAACATGTAGAACAGCACCCGCCACATAGTAGCTATTCAGTAGGTATGTGGACTGAATGAGTGCTCACCTCCTACGTCCAGTCTTGCCACTCTCTAATTCCCTTTCTCCCATGGCCAGCCAACCTCATGGCTGTTCACTGCCTTGAGATAAAGCCCAACTCCTTAACATAACTTGCAAGGCCCTTTGTGAGCTATGCCTCCTTGCCCCTCCAGCCTTATCTTTCACTCTTCTAGTATGGAATTCTCCCTTCTACTCCTCCAGCCCTTGACTGTCTCTGTGCTCCAGACCTACTGAACTTCTTTCACATCCTCAAAACCGCCAAGTTCTCTCTCACTTCTGTGCCTTCAGCGGTCTCTTCTCACTTCCAGAAACATTTTGCTATCACTCCTCACTCCCTTTTCACCTAATTCCACACAAACTTCTTGGCTGTCAGGTCACTCTAGAACCTGTATCTCTCCTTAATGCTCAGGCTTTAATTCACTATCTTGTAACTATTGTGTAGTGGCTGTGTCGCCTCCATACTGGGATCTCCATGAGACTAGGGCTATTCCATTTAATTATACATATGTTTACATACACACATGCCTGCACACACACACGAATCTTGAAGAATGTTCACAGTGCTAGTAAAGGTGGTTGCTTCTGGGTGGACAGGATAAGCATTTTTTTAATGTTTTACAAATGCTTGTCTGTATTTTCTGATTTTCAAAATGAACATTTCTTGTGATACTAATAAAAAATGATAACACAATTTCAAGACTTAACTATAAAGCTACAGTAATCATAAGAGTGTAGTATTGGCAAAATAATAAACAAATTAAATCAATGGAACAGAGTAGAGTCTAGAAATCGACCCACACAAATATAGTCACTGTTGTTGTTGTTTTTCTAAGTTTATTTATTTATTTTGAGAGAGAGAGAGAACAGGGGAGGGCAGAGAGAGGGAGAGGGAGAATTCCAAGCAGGCTCCACTCTCAGCACAGAGCTCAACACGGAGCTCGGTCTCATGACCACGAGATCACAACCTGAGCCAATATCAAGAGTCAGACATTTAACCTACTAAGCCACCCAAGTGCCCCATATAGTCACTAGTTTTTGACAGAGAAGCAAAGGCATACAGTGGAGAAAAGATGGTTCTCAACAAATGGTGTTGGCACAACTGGACATCGACATACAAAAAAAAAATGAATCTAGGCACAGAGCTTAGACCCTTCACAAAAATTAACTCAAAGTGGATTATAGACTTAAGTGTGAAACACAAAATTATAAAACTCCTAGAAAATAACATGAGAAAATCTAGATGATTTCAGGTTTGGTGATGGCATTTACATATAACACCAAAGGCATGATCCATGAAAGAAATAATTGATAAACTGGACTTTATTAAAATTTAAAACTTATGTTCTGTGAAAGACACTGTCAAGAAAATGAGAAGACAAGCCACAGACTTGGAAAAAATGTTTACAAAAGACATATCTGATACAGGACTGTTACCTAAAATATGCAGAGAACTCCTAAAACTCAAAAATTAAAGAAAAAAATGGGAGAAAATATTTGTAAACCATATATATGATAAGGGGTTAATATCTAAAATATGTAAGGAACCCATACAACTCAATAGCAAAAGAAACACATAATCCAATTTAAAAATGGGCAAAGGGCCTGTATAGAGATTTTTTCCAAAGAAGATATACAAGTGGCCAACAGGTACATGAACAGGTGCTCAACATAACTAATTGTCAGGGAAACACCAATCAAAACCAGAATGAGATACTACTTCACACCTGTTCGGATGGCTGTTCTCAAAAAGACAAGACATAACAAGTGTTGGTGAGGATATGGAGAAAGAGGGACCCTTGCGTGCTGTCGGTAGGAATGTTGTTGGTACAGGAACCAATATGGAAGTTTCTCAAAAAATTAAAAATATAGCTACCATATGATCCAGCAATCCCACTTTGGATTCAGAGGAGATGAAGTCATTATCTTGAAGAGATAATCTGCCCACCAATGTTCATTGCAGCATTATTCACGATAGCCAAGACATGAAAATAACCCAAGTGTATGTTGATGGATGAATGGATACAAAATAATGTGGCATACACAATATAATATTATTCAGTCACAAACAAAGGAGGAACTCTTGCCATTTGTGACAACATGGATGGGCCTTGAGGGCATTATTCTAAGTGAAATAAGCCAAACAATAAAAGACAAATACTGTGTGATCTCACTTCTATGTGGAATCCAAAAAAAAAACAAACTCATAGAAACAGAAAGTAGATTGATGGGGGGATGAGGAAAATGGGTAATGGTAGTCAAGGGTACGAAAAATTCATCCAGTTGTAGGATGAATAAGTTTTGGGGCTCTAATGTACAGCAGAGTGACTATATTGTATATTTGAAAGTTGCTACGAAAGTAGATCTTAAATGTTCTCAACACACACACACACACACACACACACACACACACACCAAGGTAACTCTGAAGTGATGGATATGTTAACCAACCCTATTGTGATAATCATTTTGCCATATATATGTATATCAAATCATCATGTTGTACATCTTGAACTTGTACAATGCCATACATCAAACATATCCCATAAAACTGGAAAAAATAAGAAAACAAACAACTTGATTTAAAAATGGGCGAAAGCCTTGACCAGACACCAGACAAGATATACAGATGGCAATAAGCATACGAAAAGATGCTCAACATCATATGTAGCTAGAGAATTGCAATTAAAACATCAGTGAGATGCCACTACACACCTCTTAGAATGGCAAAAATCCAAAACACCTATATTACAAAATGCTGCCAATGATGTAGAGCCACAGGAATTCTTATTCACTGCTTGGTGGAAATGCAGAATGGTACAGCCACCTTGTAAGGCAGTTTGGCAATTTTTTACAAAGCTAAACATAGTCTTACCACATGATCCGGGCATTGCGCTCCTAGGTATTTACTCAACTGAGTTGAAAACTTATGTCTACACAAAAATATGCAACCAATGTTTACAGCGCTAAAACCAATGTTTGGCTTTATTCATAATTACCAAAAACTGGAAGTAACCAAGATGTCCTTAAGTAAGTGAATGGACGGACAAACTATGGTCTTTTTAATGCTAAAAAGAAAACGAGGTATCAAGCCTCATTTGAATGCATATTGCTAAGTGGAAGGAACTTAAATGCATATTGCTAAGTGGAAGGAACTTAAATGCATATTGCTAAGTGGAAGGAACTTAAATGCATATTGCTAAGTGGAAGGAACTTAAATGCATATTGCTAAGTGGAAGGAACCAGACTTAGTCTACTCAGGCTGATATAACAGAAATACCACAGACTGGATATCTTTAAAACAACAGAAATTTCTCATAATTCTGGAGGCTGGGAAGTCCAAGATCGAGGTGCTGACAGAATGGGTGTCTAGTGAAGGGGTCCACTTCCTAGATGGCTGTCTTTTTGCTTTCACCTCCATGGCTGGAGGGTTGAGAGTTTCTTTTATAAGGGCCCATTCATTTTTCTATCCCACTCATGAGAGCTCCACCCTAATGACCTAATCACCTTCCAAAGGTGCCATCTCCAAATACCATCACATTGGAGATCAGGTCCAACATAATGAATTTTGAGGGAGATACAAATATTCAGTCCATTGCATACTGTATGATACCAATTACATGACGTACTGGAAAAGGCAAAATTCTGGAGACAATGAAAAGATCAGTGGTTGCTAGGGATTAGTGGGACAGGGAAGGATAAAAAGGTGGAGCATGGAGGGTTTTTAGGGCAATAAAACTATTCTGTATGATACCGTAATGGTAGATACATGTCATGATGCATTTGTCCAAACCCATAGAGTGTACAGCCCCAGGACTGGACCCTAAACTATGGACTTTGGGTGATAATGATGTGTCAATACAGGTTAATCAGTTGTAACAAATGTACCACTGGTGGAGGATGTTGATAGTGGGGGAGGCTGTGTGCATGTAGGGACAGGGATTATGTGGGAACTCTCTATACTTCCTGCTCGATTTTGCTGTGAACATAAAACTGCTCTAAAGAATAAAGTCTATTAAAATAAAATAAAATAGCCCTTAAAAATCAAAAACCATCTGTTCCATAATAGAGGTAACCTACCTTGAGTCAGTGCTGGACCATCTCTGCAGTACCCGTTGTCTAACTCCAGGGCCTTGAGCAAGTCATGGAACCGCTCCAGGGCTTGATTTCTGTTCTACTTGAAAATGAAAAGTTGGACTAGATCCGTGGTTCTTGTGCTTTTGTGGGGTTTTTTCGTGAAGAAATAAATTAAAAATGGGAATCAGGGTGGAGTTATCAACTTTTCATTTTGTTGAATAAATATATTTTAAACTCCATCTACTATAACCATTTTGTTATAAACAAACATTTTGGCACAAAACATTAGGATGTAAGTTTTTTAAAAAAAAAAATTTTAGGATGTAATATTTAAATAAAAGGTAACTCTTTAAATTGAATACCCTGGGGCGCCTGGGTGGCTCAGTCGGTTAAGCGGCCGACTTCAGCTCAGGTCATGATCTCACGGTCCGTGAGTTCAAGCCCCGCGTCGGGCTCTGTGCTGACAGCTCAGAGCCTGGAGCCCGTTTCAGATTCTGTGTCTCCCTCTCTCTCTGACCCTCCCCTGCTCATGCTCTGTCTCTCTCTGTCTCAAAAATAAATAAACGTTAAAAAAAAATAAAAATAAAAATAAAAAATAAATTGAATACCCTAAGTTTTATGGAGAACTCTACATTTTCCTTTATTTTTCTGACTTTTCCATTAGCTGCTGCAAACTCTATCCTATCTGATTCCAGTTCATGGACCAGCACTCGGGCTGACTAAATAACTTCCAACCCTAATATTCTGAGACTTTATGTGCAAGTAGCTTTTGTGTTGCAGAAAGGTCCACAGCAGATATCTTTAGTACAGGTCCTAAGCAAGAGAGCAAAGAATAATCATCAGCATGGAGGCCCCTGCTGTATATGCTAGGCATATTATTGCTAATATATCAAACAACCTGATAGGGTAGATATTAGAGGTGACAAAACTGAGCCTTAGAAGTTGAGGAAGTAACCGGGGTGCCTGGGTGGCTTGGTCGGTTAAACGTCCAATTCTTGATTTCGGCACTGGTCATGATCTCACAGTCTGTGAATTGGAGCCCTGCATTGGGCTTGGGGCTGACAGTGTGGAACCTGCTTGGGGTCCTCTCTCTCTGCCCTTCCCCTGCTCACGCTCTCGCGATTAAAAAAAGAAAAAGAGTAACCTGCTCAGAGTCCTACGGTAGTGGCAGCAATGCTAGGACACAGACCTAGGCCTGTCTTGACTCCAAAGCCTGTCTTGTTTCTGCCCTTAGATTCTAGCTGTACACCCAGCATTCTCTTTTCTTCTGGAAACAACATGCTTCTCCTTTAAAAACGGCTCCTTCCATTATTCTAACATGTGGATTACTTGAGCTCCATCTCTAGGCCATAGTTGATTCATCCAAGCATGGAAACTTGATCCAAGGAGGGAGTGCCAGCCAGAGCCCTTCCTTACTCATGTGAGTTTACACCTCACGGTCCAATGCATCAAGCCGTAAGATCTAAGACCCGGTGATCTCCAGCGGTCTATCCACCAAAAACTGGTCGGCATGGAGAGCGAATGACGTGATGTTAACAAGAAACAGAAGGGGGAAACTTGGAGCCTTCAAGTCCCTAGATCCACCTGTTCCCAGGCCCCCTTTCATTCCCACTTTTCCACGGTTCTACCTTTCCTTGAATTTAGTGAGGCAACACATTCCTCCTTTTTTTCCCCTTGAGCCAATTCAAGGTTGTCACGCACAATCGATCTAGTGTAGATGCCAGAGCTCTCATTCCTTCTGCCCCAAGAAGGAGGCTGCACTATATATAGTGGAAAGAATGTAGACTTCAGAGAAAGATCCTTGGCAAGATGAAGACAAAACAATGCTTCATGGTGTAAGAGCTTTGGAAACTGCCGGCTGCACTTGTATTAAAGCCACTATGGAAAGGACAAGAGACTGGGCTGTTGTCTCAAATACCAGATAGTACATTTAGGCTGTTGTGCTGGAGGACAAAGATCTTAGATCAGTTTGAGAAAGGAAAACAAGCTCCATATGTTCATTTTCAGTTCAGTTACTTTTGAAGTAATAACAAAAAGCACATTTTATGAACTGATGCTCTCTTCTACAGCAGTCATGCTCTATAATTTTCACATTTTAGAATTGCATTTTTTCAGAATATAGTATGTACATTCATATGGTTCAAAATTCAAAAGGACCCCAAAGGAATGCAGTAAAATTCTTCCTCTTATCCCTGCCCCTGACCCAGGCAACCAGTGTAACCAGTAAAGAAATCTTTCCAGAGATACCCTCCACATGGATATGTTGGCTCTTGCTGCCTATGCAGCAAAACAGTCACTCCAAAACTTAATGGCTTAAAACAACAAGCATTTGTATTGACTCAAGATGCTGTGAGCCAGCTGGGCAGTTCTCACCCGGGCTTGCTCAGTGGGGTGGATGGTCTAGAATGGCCCTAGTCACATGTCTCCCAGTTGGCAGGCTGTTTGGATGAGGGAATCTTCACATCTCTGGAAGTTGGCTCACTGTCAGCGGGCATGACAGCCACATACCTCCCATCACACAGGGCAAGTCTGGATCTCAGGGATCTGAAAAAGCTGACTCCACATCTTGGAGGAAAGAGCCGTAAAGTCATATTGCAAAAGGGCATACATGCAGGTATGAGAAGAATTAGTGGCAATTTTTGCAGTGTGCGATAGCGTATGTTTGTGAATATGAGTGTGTGTGTGTGTGTGTGTGTGTGTGTGTACTTTTTACTATTTTTTACATAAATGGTGGTATAATGTTTTGTGGCTTTTTACAAATATTTAAAACCTATGTTACAAACCTTGCTGTCTATCAAGACAAAAGTTTATATTTTAGATGGTAAAGCCAGATTGTAGTCAAACAATTTGATAAGGAAGGCGGCTGGCTGGCTCCGTCGGAAGAGCATGTGACATGATCTCGGGATCATGAGTTTGAGCCCTATGTTGGGTGGAGAGATTACTTAAATAAATAAACAAACAAACTTAAAAAAATTGACAAGAGAGTTGTTATCTCTTTATGTCAAATGGTAGGAAGCGCAAATCTACAGTGGAGGACAGAACAGATTGAACGGTAGTTTTACAAGCCACTGTTGCCTGAGTTGGTTCATCAGCTAATCAAGGATCTGGTATCGGGGGCGCCTGGGTGGCGCAGTCGGTTAAGCGTCCGACTTTGACCCAGGTCACGATCTCGCGGTCTGTGAGTTCGAGCCCCGCGTCGGGCTCTGTGCTGACAACTCGGAGCCTGGAGCCTGCTTCCGATTCTGTGTCTCCCTCTCTCTCTGCCCCTCCCCCGTTCATGCTCTGTTTCTCTCTGCCTCAAAAATAAATAAACATTAAAAAAATTAAAAAAAAAAAAGGATCTGGTATCGTTCTCTAAGATTGGAAAGTCATCTTCTCACAGAAGTTCCCACACAGTGTCTAAATAATCAAAGTACATTTTAGTCCAAGGGTTTCCTTCATTGTCTCCAGTTCATTAAAGTGGATTCCCTCTTAAAAGAAAACTCATTTTATACTTCTCCTTTTTTTTAATTAAAAAAAATGTTTATTTATCTTGAGAGAGAGAGAGAGTATGAGCAGGGGAGGAGCAGAGAGAGAGAGAGAGAGAGAAAGAATCCCAAGTAGGCTCCACACTGTCAATGTAGAGCCTGACTTGGGACTTGAACATGAGATCATGACTTGAGCCGAAACCAAGAGTTGGATGCTTAACTGACTGAGCCAACCCAGGGGCCCCTCATTTTTTAGTTATCCTTTATCCAAAAGGGGGCTGGCATTGTTCTTTGGGTCTCAAATGTTACCTTTTTCAGAAGGATTTCCCACCTAGTATAACAGAGTACTCCACTTCAACTCCTGGCTCCTCCCCCTTTCCAGCTTTATTCTTCCCAGTAACGCAGTCATCAACCAATATACTATATATTTATCTGTTTGTCATCCACCTACACCTAGTCTAAGAGGATAGGTACTTTCTCTTGTTTACCCTTGTATCCCTGGCCCCAGAACAGTGACTGGCAGATAGAAAGCCCTGGATAAATATTTATTGAATAAATAAAAACAGTGACTATTTCCAAATGTTAATTGCCTTTCCAAGCCCCAATTGCCTCATATTTAAGATTGAAGTTTTGGGGCACCTGGTGACTCAGCAGGTTAAGTGTCCAACTTTGGCTCAGGTCATGATCTCATGGCTTGTGAGTTTGAGACCTGTGTTGGGCTGTGTGCTGATAGCTCTGAGCTTGAAGCCTGCTTCCCATTCTGTGTCTCCCTCTCTCTGCCCATTCCCCAACTCATGCTCTGTCTCTCTCTCTCGGTGTCTGTCTCTCAAAAATAAAAAAATAAAATAACAATAAAACAATAAAAAACCAAAACAATAAAAAAATAAACATTAAAAAAATTTTGTTTAAAGATGGAAGTTTTGGGGCGCCTGGGTGGCTTGGTCGGTTGGGCGTCCGACTTCGGCTCAGGTCATGATCTCACGGTCCGTGAGTTCGAGCCCCACATCGGGCTCTGTGCTGACAGCTCAGAGCCTGGAGCCTGTTTCAGATTCTGTGTCTCCCTCTCTCTCTGCCCCTCCCCTGTTCATGCTCTGTCTCTCTCTGTCTCAAAAATAAGTAAACGTTAAAATTTTTTTTTTTTTAAAGATGGAAGTTTTTAGGGGTGCCTGCATGGCTCAGTTGGTTAAGCGTCTGACTTCAGCTAAAGTCATGATCTCACAGTTAAGGAGTTCGAGCCCTACGTCGGGCTCTATTCTGACAACGCAGAGCCTGCTTGGGATCCTCTGTCCCCCTCTCTCTCTGCCCTTCATTCACTTGGGTGCGCTCTTTCTCTCTCTCAAAAATAAATAAACATTAAAAAAAAGGTGGAGGTTTTTAGTACGTCCACTGTTAGATTTCCATGTGGACTAAGCAGGTTCTGTATGGACAACACTTCACGAATGTTGACATCTGGACAGATCTCCATTGCTCTGTGAATCAGAAGATGTGCTCACAGCCTTCACAAACACAAGGATATAAATGTTGATAACAGCAAGTAGTACCTCTCTTGGGACATTTGAACTCTGATGGATCAACACCTTGTAAAAAGAAGAAAGTTCACCTTTTCTGAGGTTACTCTGGACTTCCCATGCAGCACAGCGAACTGAACACATGTGTCGGTCTCCACATACCTCTTGTCCCCATCCTGATACTCCATTAAAATTAGAAAAATAAACAGAAAGCTAAAGTCATAAAACTGAGGAGAACAGGATGGGCTTTCAGCAGACAAAGATTTCTGTGAATTTCTGGAAGATATAACGTAGCTAGAGATGTCTTGATGAACAAAATGGAGCCAAGAATAAGCACTGGAGGATATGGCCAAGCCGCTGAGCAGAATCCTAGGGAGTTAGGGAACCTCCACACAGAGGGCAGGAGCAAGACGGGGAGGCTACCTCAGAGATTAATGAAAGCCCATGGACTGCTCATACTCCCAAACCCTCTCCCTCTACCCCCAGTCCTATGCCAGTGGATGGCCATCCATTTAGCTTTGACTAAAAATCCAGGAGGATATTCTACAAAGAATGTGAATGAACTGCGGCTCAAGTGAGTACTGGAGCCCAGAAGAGAACCCTCTCCATTCCACTATTTAAGGTTTCCCGTAACCCACAGCTTAACCATTCATCCCAAAGCAACAACGCAAACTAATACCCCTACTGAGGTACATAGATGGACTGGTCAGGAGAGAGGCTTTGTGGGGAGAGAGGAAATGCCCACTGGCTAGTAGGATAATCAATTTTGCCTTCATTAATAAATGTAAAATGTCAACCAAGGATGAAGACCAGGAGCATGGGAAAGAAAGGTAAGCCAGTCCAGTACAGAGAGTCAAAGACACTCGTTCACACAGTCCTGGGACAGACTTCTTAGAAGGGAGAGAAAAGGACAGACAACAGGGAAAGAGGAAATAAAGGAACAGAGGAAACATCTGTTAAGCACATACATCTGCTTTCAGGAGACACAGAAATGAATAAGATCAACCCCTCATTCATACTTGGATGGGGGAGAGCTTCACAGAAGGTGTGTTTGAAGAGTTCTTAGATGCTCAATTTTATGTGTCAACTTGGCTGTGCATGGTGCCCAGATGTTTGCTGAAACGCTATTCTGGAGGGTGATTGATTTGTCAACTTGGCTGTGCCATGGTGCCTAGGTGTTTGCTTAAACACTATTCCAGAGGGTGTTTCTGTGAGGCTGTTTTGAGCATGAGATTAACATTTAAATCAGTGAACTTGAAGTGAGGCACAATGCCCTCCATAATCTGGGTGGGCCTCATCCAATCAGTTGAAGGTCTTAATAAAACAAAAGACTGACTTCCCTCAAGCAAAAGGGGCCATTCAGACCTGAACTGCATCATTGGCTCTTCTGTGGGCCTCCAGCCTGCCCACCCTGCAGATTTTAGAGTTGCCAGCCTCCATTATCATATGAGACCATTCTTTTAAATAATCTCTTTCTATGTATGTATATATACACTCATCCTATTCTGTTTCTTCAGAGAGTTCTGACTAATCCAAGGGTGTCTCTGGCCCTCTCCAAGGGCTTTCCTGGCCCATTTTACTCATAGAAAAGATGGGTACTTGCTGGTAGATATTAGAGGGGCAACCATGGACTAAGTCGAGATAGTTATTCTGTGTCAAGGAGGCAGCAATCAAGCCTGGGGATTGCTTGTCACAACAGAGACAGTTTGAGAGCAAGATGAATGCAGCAGCAAAGCCTCATCTCTGCCACTTTCCAGCTGAGGGGCACTAGCCTGAGCATTTGGAATGTTGTGACAAGCAACACTCTAAGGAAAAAGACATTAAAGTCATAACTGATTCATCTTAAGTGTACAAATTGCTGCCGAGGAGCAGTGTGCGTGCTAAGGGTGCTTAGGGGACTGTGCCTGGTTGGGAAGTCAGGGAGGATTTCTCTGAGGATGTGATGCTCAGCTAAGATCCAAAGGAGAGGTGGGAGTCAGCTGGGAGTGGGGAGAGCCTTCTGGGTGGAGGGAACAACAAATGGAAAAGCCCAGGCTGGGGGAAAGTCTGAAGAACTAAGTAGTCCAGCATGGCCAGAGGGAAGTGGGTGAAGGAGAGGTTGGTGGAGCTAACATTGGAGTGGTGAGCAGGGCAGGTGGGTACAATTTTGTAGGTCAACATAAGGAATGGGGGCACTATTTTAAGGTACATGGAAAACTATCATCCAGTGTTCACTGGGAAAAGGGCCTATGTGTTCAGCTACCTTTTCTGTCTCTCCTTCAGCAACTCCAATAGCACATATGTGAGAGTGGTCGACATTTCCACAGTTCACAGGTGCTCTGCCCATTTTTTGTCAGTCTTTTTTCTCTCTATTCCTCATTTTGGACAATTTCTATGGCTGTGTCTTCAAGGTCACTGATCTTTTCTTCTACAGTGTTCAATCAGTTGTTTATCCTATCTAGTGTAGTTTTTGACCTAAGTATTGTCATTGTCATCTCTAGATGGGTCTTTTTTTTAATGTCTTCCATTTCTCTCTTCATCTTGTTCCTGTTCTCCTCTAGCTTCTAACATATGGAATTTATGATAGCTTTTTCATATTCGTGTCAGCTAATTCCGTGATCTCTGTCAATACTGGATCTGTGTTCCTCCAGGATATGGGCCATATTTGCTGCTTTTTTGCATGCATAGTAATTAATATCTGATTGGCTGCCAGACATTGTCAAGTTTACCCTGATGGATGATGGATTTTATTGCATTTATGTAGTGCTGAGCTGTGCTCTGGCATGCAGGTAGTTACCTGGTATCAGTTTCATCCATTTAAAAAAAAATGTTTATCGGGGCACCTGGGTGGCTCAGTTGGTTAAGCATCTGACTTCGGCTCAGGTCATGATCTCATGGTTCATGAGTTTGAGCCCCGTGTTGGGCTCTGTGCTGATGGTTCGGAGCCTGGAGGCTGCTTCAGATTCTGTGTCTCCCTCTCTCTCTGCCCCTCCCCTGCTTGCACTCTCTTTATCTCAAAAATAAATAAACAATAAACATTATTTATTTATTTTGGGGGGGGGGGAGAGAGAATAAGCAAGGGAGGGGCAGAGAGAAGGGGAGAGAGAGAATCCCAAGCAGGCTCTGCACTGACACCAGGGGCTGATCTCACGAACTGTAAGATCATGACCTGAGCCAATCGCAAGAGTTAGATGCCCAGCTGACTGAGCCACCCACATGCCCCATAGATTTGATCCTTTTGAGGCCTGCTTTTAAGCTCTGTTGGGGCAGGTCCATAGCAGGCTTTAATCTAGGGCTAATTCATTTCCACTACTAAGGTGCTGCCCTGGGTGTTATGAGGTCTCCCCCTTCAGCTCCTGGAACCATTCCCGGTGCTGTGTGTACTTCAGGAATTGTTTGGCTTACAGCTTTCTGGTTGTTCCTTCCCTGGACAAGTGTCTTCCTCTCGTGTGTGCTCTGGTCAGTGCTCAGCTGGAGACTGGAGGAAATTTCCCTGCAGTTCTCTGTGCAGTCCTCCTACCCAACATGGGACTCTCCTGTGACTTGGTCCAGAGGAGTTTAGGATAGAAACCATGGCATTGCTTCCACTCTTCTATTCAGAGGCCTTGGCCTGGCCCCCTGGCACACGGCTCTTGTTGTCCATGATCCTCTGCTCACTTTCCTATTTCAGCAAGAGGCTGTGGGTTTCCAGGAATGAGATACCATGGGCACATGAAAGTTTGTTTTTTTTTTTTAACACAATTATATTACTTAGGTGAAACAACAGAAAATGACATTTTAGGCAGCCCTGTCCTGGAATTATTCCCTGAACCAAAGCCCATCACTTGACTTTAGGCTTGTGTTCCTTTGCCTCTGTGATAACACAAGGGAATCTGAGTTTCTGACTTGCCCTGACTAAAATCCAGGGAGTTCCATTACCTGAGCCTACGTAAGCATCATCTTTTATTTTCTTTTTTAAATGTTTATTTATTTGGAGAGAGAGGGCACACGTGTGCTAGAGTGAGAGGGGTGGGGAGGGGCAGAGATAGAGAGGGAGAGAGAGAAGCCCAAGAAGGCTTCATGCTGTCAGTGCAGAGCCCGACGTGGGCTTGATGCCACAAATCGTGAGACCATGACCTGAGCCAAAATCAAGAGTCAAACGCTTACCGGCTTACCGACTGAGCCACCCAGGTGCCCCTAAACATCATATTTTGAAACAAACTTCTCCAGAGGAGTCTTAGTATTTTTCCTCCTTTTTATTTATTTATTTATTTATTTATTTATTTATTTGTAGCAATGGTAGGGCCAGTGACATGAAGCTGGGCTACCCCACATACTCTAGAGCACCAAGACTTAGGGCCCAAGTTTTCAGATTGATGGGTCAGAAACTTTCAGAGACAGATTATTAAGGAAAATTAACAGAGGATTTACCTGCTAGAAAGCTCCATCCCTTGCTGCAATGGTGTCAGTGCCTTGACAAAAAGGGAGGAGGACTCACAATGCCCAGCCTATGAAAGAAGACCTTTTATTTTCTTTATTTCTTTTTTCAATTGAGGTAGAATTAACATAACTTAAGATGAGCCACTTTAAAGTGTAGAATGTAATGGCAGTTCGTACATTACCAGTGTTGTGCAATGATCACCTCTGGTTCCAAAATGTTTTCATCACCCTGAAAGGAAACTGCATACCCAGCAAGCAATCACTCCCCATCCCCCAGCCTATCCCAAGCTCCCAAAAGAAACCTTATCTTGCACAGGATTTCTAAGTACCAGGGTTGGCATTAAGAATATTTTTTCCTGAAGGGCTTTGAGGCATGAAAGAAAGAGCATGCATGTGCTTTAGGGTCAGATAGGACCAAGTTCTAAAGCCAGCTTTATCACTTATCTGTGTGACCCGGAGTTAGTTGCTTAATCTCTCCAGTCTTCAAGCTGGGGATTATACCTACTTCACATTCAGGATTAAAATATCTGGAGGGGAATAGTTCTTAATATTTCTTAAAAAACTCAGGTATTGTGGCTGCTGATCCATGGGTAAATGTCAAAGGGCATCCCTCCATTCTCCAGGGTCTCTGCAGAGTGCTCTGGGATGCTTAAACTTGGCCCTGATGTCCTCCCATTAGCAGCCAAGAGGCCTTGGGAACATTCAAACATGTTTCAAGACATCAGCCTCTACTTCCAATATCGAATAGTGTGTTTGGCTTATAGACACTCAAGAATGAATGCATACATGGGGCACTTTTCTACTCCTGCAATTCCAGAGATGCATTGGGAATTGAGCCTGGTCATTACTCAGGGGCTATAGTTGTAGTTCTGTGGGAACCATGAGCCCCTAAAATGGCACGTGGGAATAGCCTTTTAGCATTAGCAAGCACCCTTTGGAGTTCTCTGCCTCTGAGACTCTCCTAGAGCATCACAATGGCAAGGAATGAGCAGAAAGCCTGCACATGGGTCAAGCTTCTCCTGTGGCCTCCAGAGCCTCAGAGGTACCGACCCCCCTGTCCAAGAGGCATAGCTACGGGATAGTCACTGGGTTCCTCGCCCTTCCCTGCTGTGTAGGAAAACTCCCTCCCATGTTCTCAGGGCACTCACAGTGAGCATTCATCATTACCAGTCACAGTGGGTGCCATGCTCCCCTGGGGTGTAGTCTGTGAACTCTGTCCACAGATCCTGAAGCTTGAGGACAATCTGGTTCTGGGATCCCCTGGCTGGAGGAGCAAACTGACGATGGCTCTGGGGCCCTTGGCAAGTGAACAACTTTGCAGAAGTTTCTAGCAGCTCAGTCTTAACAAGATCCAGAATCCCAAGGTGAATACAGAACTCTTCAAGGCCTTTCTGGGCACGGCCAAGCCGAGCCAGGGGCTATGGGTCTCCTGAACTCATGGCAGTGACCGGTCTGGCTTTGTGCATCCAGACCAGTGGTCAGACAGCACTTGACCTGCTTGAAGCAAGCTTCACCAAGAGCGGAAGCTCCAGGAGTTGAGCTCAGCTGGAGTCTGTTTCTGTAGTGCCAATGAAGACCCAGGCGTGGATTTCTGGGGTCTGGGGAAGTCTTAGGGTTCAGGAAGCTGCGATTTATTCAGAAGACATGATTTACCGGACTTCAGAGGCTCCAGAAGAACATGCATGGTTTCATAGGGGTGGGGGAGGAGGGGGTGGCAGGCTTGGCTGAATCCAGGGTCAGAGCATTTCCACTGGGAGTTTTGGAGTTCTCCTCTTATTAGAGTTCCCTCAAAGCTTGTCAAAATTCAATAATAACCTCCTCACTATTTTCTGGCAGGTGAGCCATGACCCATAAAGCATGGTCATTAGTCTTCCTGAAAGGCTTTTTTGCATTACAGAATGAATGCTGAGGGTGGATGTCATCAGTGACTGTGGAGACCCTTCCCAAACCTTTGGCCAATCTCTGGAGACCACCTCTGGAAGGAAAGGAGGAAAGGGGAGCCAGGATCCCTGATGACCAATGGGCCTTGGTTTGCCCACTTGTGTGAAAAAATGGCCCTAGACCTTCTGCTAGTGAGAAGAATTTGTTCCTCCCTCTCCCGCTCTTCCTCCCTTCCCTCTCCTCCTCCTCCTCCCCTCCCTCTCCTCTTCCCCCTCCCCTCTCCCTCTTTCCTGTCAGTGGACTTGTGGAGAAAAGTCCTCATCTCCTCATCTTCCCTGTCAGTGGACTTGTGGAGAAAAGTCCTCATCTCCTCATCTTCCCTGTCAGTGGACTTGTGGAGAAAAGTCATCCAGGGATAGGTCAACCTTGACATTTGTTCTAGTAGTTTCCCTTGCAGGTTTGTGTAATGAGATCCATCTTCTGTGAGGAACAGAAGCAAGAAGGCTGTGAAGGAAGGCACACAGCACCAGGTGGGTGGGAGAAGTGGAGGATATCTAAGAACTTGGGAAGGAAGGTTGCCCATGCTGGGACAAGACACTCAGTAAAAACGGCCAGAGGCAAGATGGGAGCGATAAGAAAGAAGCTAGTCTTGTCCTGGTTTGTAAGCTCAGGCTGGAGATTTGGACTTTTTTTCTAATGGAAATGAGAAATCAGGAACAATTTTAAGTAGCAGAGGGGCATGCTTGGACCTGTCCCAGAGGACCCCTCTGGCTGCAGCGTGAGAATGTCTGGTGGTCTGGATAGGGTGACAGGGGAGGAGTGCAATGACATGAACAGGCCTCACTGTTGACTGAACATGGCAAGGCAGAGAGAAGCCAACGGTGACTTTTTGTCTTGGGCAAACGGTGGTGCCTTTGGCCAACAGAAGGACACCAGGGGTGCAGAAGCAGGCAGAGGGACTATGATGAGTTTAGGTCTGGCTATTCTTGAGTCTAAGAAACCTGCTGACACCCAGGCAAGGGTGTCCGGTCAGCAGCTGGAGAGAGAGGTCTGGTTAGAGGCCAGAGGTGAGGAAAGCCAAGGACAAGCTGAGCTGCCTGAGGGAGACCATGGAGAGTGAGAAGCCGAAGTCCTGAGGAAGGTCCACAGTGTGGCACTGGGCTGAGGAAGGGGAGCTGGCAGAGGAGGCCGAGAAGGCGCAGTTGGGGTGGAAGGAGGAAAAGCAGAGGAGCCCAGGGTCATGGCAGCCAGGGCAACAGCACATTTCCAAAAGCAGAAAGTGGGCAACAGTATAAGACACTTTCAAGAGGCTGGGAACAGTCCATTACATTTCTCAACGGAACCACCGATGGTCTTAGAGCAGCAGCGGGGTACAGATGGACACAGGTGTAGAGAGCTGGGAGGTAAGAAGTGGAGAAAAACGCAGACCCTTTGGAAAGTTTGTTGGTGAAGTGAAGGCAACAGAACTTCTCTTGGGAGCATGGAGTGAGGGGACAGGTTACAGACACGAAAGATGTCAGCATGTTTGTATTTTATGGAAAGGACCAATTAGAAAGCAGGAGGTTGACCAGTTCCCTTTGAGGACCTTTGGGTATTTCCAATTGTGCTCTGATAACAGGACAGACAGCCTTGTGCCCTTAGAATAAAATCCTAGAAGGGGAACTACTGGGTCAAAACCTATATACATTTTAGGGGCACGTGGGTGGCTCAGGCGGTTGTGTCTGACTCTTGGTTTCAGCTCAGGTCATGAGATCTCAGTCCTGAGATGGAGCCCAGCATCAGAGCCTGCTTTGGATTCTCTGTCTCTAATAATAAACACATTTTTAAAAATCCATATACATTAAAATTTTTTTTAATGTTTATTTATTTTTGAGAGGGAGAGAGAGAGAGAGAGAGAGGGAGCAGGGGAAGGGCAGAGAGAGAAGGAGACACAGGATCCAAAGCAGGCTCCAGGCTCTGAGCTGTCAGCACAGAGCCCAATGTGGGGCTTAAACTCATGGACTGTGAGATCATGACCTGAGCCAAAGTCAGGCGCTTAACTGACTGAGCCACCCAGGTGCCCCAAAATCTAAATACATTTAAATTATTTCAAATGTTTACTTATTTTTGAGAGAGAGAGACAGCGTGAGCTGTGGAGGGGCAGAGAGAGAGGGGAGACACAGAATCTGAAGCAGGTTCCAGGCTCTGAGCTGTCAACACAGAGCCCAGTGCAGGGCTCACACCCATGAACTGTGAGATCATGACCTGAGCCAAAGTCATATGCTTAACTGACTGAGCCACCCAGGCACCCCATATACATTTTATTTTATTTTATTTTATTTTATTTTATTTTATTTTATTTTATTTTA
>NC_064808.1:8562290-8627492 GCF_023721935.1 Panthera uncia | reverse complement strand
TATTTTATTTTATTTTATTTTATTTTATTTTATTTTATTTTATTTTAATGTTTATTTATTTTTGAGAAAGAGAGAGCACAAGCAGGGGAGGGTCAGAGAGAGAGGGAGACACAGAATTCGAAGCAGGCTCCAGACTCCGAGCTGTCAGCACAGAGTCTGACACAGGGCTCGAACTCATGAACTGCAAGATCATGACCTGAGCTAAGGTTGGACACTTAACCAACTGAGCCACCCAGGCACCCCCTGTCATGTACATTTTAAATTTAGTTATATATTATCAAATTGCCCTCCATAAACAGAACCAACTTGGGCAATTTATTGGTAATGACATTCACAAACTTCAAATATTATCAGTTTTTGAGATCTTTGTCAGTACGATTGACCAAAAATATTTCTCGTTGCTATTTTATATTGCCTTTCTTTGATTACTAATGAGGTTGAGCATCTTTTCCTGTGTCATTGATGATTTTTATTTCTCGAATTACCTGTTCATATCCGTTGCCCATTTTTCTATTGGGACAATAGTCTTTTTTTTTTCATTCATTTATAAGAACTCTCTACTAAGGATATTAATTGTAACATATTTTTACCTGTAAACTTGTTGGATGTCAGTCAGTTAACCTTACTTACACTTTTCCTTACCAAAGTTGGAAATCTTTTTGTGGGCAGCTCTTTGGTTCTCTTACCCTTGGTCTAGAACCTGCTGTTCTTGCTCAGCCCTACCTAGCAGCGTCTTGGCAACCTCTCCTTCTGTCTGGCAAGAGTTTCACCATATTTCATTTTTTTCTTTTCTTCTCTTGACACACATTTGTCTTCTAAGTCTCACTGGAGTTCACAGTTTTTGCAGATGGGACAAACGCCAATGTGCCTTTTGTGCTATTTCCTTCGGAGTCTTTGAACGTTTTTAGGGGTGAGTACACAGACGGTGAGTTTGCTCTCCTTGGACTTGGCTAGACAAGTTCTCCTCAGTAGATTGGCAGTCATCAGGGCAAGATCAGTCACCAGGGCGAGGTCCCAGTAGCAAAGTTCCCAAGTACAATTAAACCCCAACCTGTGCTCAAAAGCCCTGAGGAGCCCCTCCCCTGCCTTTTACCTTGCCTGGGGAAAATAGCATAATGAACCCTCACTTAGGCGTGATTGTTTTCATTCTCCCAAGACTCAAAAGGTGATGGGTGTTACCTGTCCTTCCTCCCTGTCCTGCTGTCCTTCCCTTTGCCCTTTCATGACCCGCCCCCCCCCCCCCAGTGCTTAGATTACAGACTGAGATTAGATGTTATCAGAAAATGTGGTCAAATGTGTAGGAGGGGGGGAAAGGCGTCAGAGATTAGTGTGTGGAAGAAGAGGAAAAGAATAGTTCACCTTATTGTTGATGACAAAAAATTTTAAGCCTATACAATAGTAGAGACAATAAGATAATGAATGAACCCTAGGGGACTTCTCCCCACCATCAACAATTTCACCCTACTGCCAGCTTTGTTTCATCCTACATATTTCTCCACAGTATTTTGAAACAAATCCCAAACATCATGAAATGTCATCCAATGTAAATATTTTGGTATGTATCTCTTACCGATAAAAAAACCCAAGATTGTTACTGCACACCTAAATAAATATGAACAGTGAGAGGTGACAGTGTTTAAGTGGATGGAACATATACTAAGGAGTAGGATAAGGAGTAGGAAGAGCTGTAGTTGTTGTTTTTTTAATTTTTTAATTCTAATTTGCCGTGCAAGACCTCAGGCAAGACGGTTAACTTTCCCATCCCTCAGTAGCTACTTACAAGTAGAAAGAGGAAGTATTTGCTTCAAATTCATAATATTGGTCGTAGTTACAGAAGGGTTTTCTTTGCTAACATATTTTTTTTAACTTTTGTGTTAATGTTCATTTATTTTTTGAGAGAGAGAGACAGAGCATGAGTGGGGGAGGAAGAGAGAGAGAGAGGGAGCCCAAGTAACTTTACCTGGCATTTTCTTTATCTGTATAACTAAGGTAGGGACAAGAAGGGGTTATTTTTCAGAGAAAACTGAGGGCTAAAATGGTTGAGCCCCTCGGTCTAGGAAGTCAGGGGAAGGCCAGAGTTAGAAGGGGCTCTCGTGTGAGAGACAGCGTCAAGAGAGGACACCCCAGCCCTCTGCTCTGGGTGCACCTTCCTCCCCCGGGAGAACAGGATGGGTAGGGGCAGCCCTCTGGGGCATCACGATGGGCAGCATGAGTTCACAGTGTTCCTGAGGCAGAGACTCGGGCTGCCCACACCTCCCATGGCTGGTAGGTTTGGCACATGATCAGTAACACTGATGGGACAGATATTTCAACAACCACAACAATAAAAGAGGGGAAAGAAATCGAACAGGAGCAACCTTGACAGTTGGTGCCAACGTGAAGCTTGGAGGTCAGAAAATCCAAACTCCTTTTGCAGTTAAGGAAATGGAGTCCTAGAGGGAAGAAGGGACATGGTGAGCCAGGCCTGACAAGGCCTCCTCACTGAGTCTCTTCCTTCCTCAGCTGATTCTCTCTGGATCGACAGAAGTGATTTGAAGCCACAGAGAAGGATGGGAGGGGATCTTCCCGAAGTGGTAAGATGCCAGCACAATCATCTGTGGCCCAGGGGCATGGGAAGGATACCACCTGTCCTAGCCACTTTGGTGAGCTGGGTCCCCGGCAGTCTGGCCTGGAGTCTTTCCATCAGGCTCCCCCCAGATCCTTCCCTCCCCCAAAAGCTCTGAGGGGCAGAGAGGTGAGTTTTCAGTACATCCTAAAAAGACAGAGTCTCTGACATTGAATGAGAGTTTCTGCTTTGTCTGGTATTAAAATTGCCGTTTTCATTTTGCATTTGCCATCTCGCTAATTTTTTTTAAATGTTTATTTATTTTTGAGAGAGGGAGTACCAGCGGGGAGGGGCAGAGAGAGAAGGAGACGGGATCTGAAGCAGGCTCCACACTGACATCAGTGAGCCCAATGCAGGGCTCGAACTCAGGAACCGCGAGATCGTGACCTAAGATGAAGTTGGAGGCTTAACCAACTGAGCCACCCAGGCGCCCCAACCATCCCATTAATTTTTAATTTAACCTTTTGGGATCATTTTGTTTTAGGTGAGTCTCCCGTAAGCAACCGATAGTTTGACTCTCATTTTTACCCCGTTCTGAGCCTTTATCTTTTTATTAGGGGAATGTAAATCATGGATAATTATTGCCAGAGCTGGTTTATATGTGGTCTACCTCCCTAAAAATCCATAACCCCAGTCTAATCATGAGAAGAACATCCGATAAATCCCAGTTGAGGGACAGTCTACAAACTATCTGACCAGTTCCTCTCAAAACTGTCAAAGTCATCAAAAACAAGAAAAGTCTGCGAAACTATCACAGAAGAGCTTCGGGAGCCATGACGAGCAAATATAGTGTGGTGTCCTGGAGAAGAATCTCGCACAGAAAAGGGGAAGTAGGTTAAAACCAAGGAATTCTGGGGCACCTGGGTGGCTCAGTCGGTTAAGTGTCGACTTCGGCTGGGGTCATAATCTCTCAGTTTGTGGGTTTGAGCCCTGTGTCGGGCTCTGTGCTGACAGCTCGGAGCCTGGAGCCTGCTTCGGCTTCTGTGTGTGTGTCTCTCTCTCTGCCCCTCCCCTGCTCATGCTCTGTCTCTCTCAAGAATATATAAACATTAAAAAAAATTTTTTTTAAAAACACTAAGGAACTCTGAATAAAGTATGGATTTCTGTTTAGTTTTTTGTTTTGTTTGTTTGTTTTAAAGCTTTCCCACAAAAAGGCCCCCCAAAAAACAAAATAAAACAAACTCTAGGCCCAAATGGCTTCACTAGTAAATTCTACTTAATATCTAAGGAGAAAATATTGTCAATTCTACACAAAATCTTCCAGAAAATAGGAGATGAGGAAATGCTTCCCATCTAAAAACAAAATCAAAAACAAAAATGAAAAGAATCATAAACCTAAATGTAAGAGCTAAAACAGTAAAAATCAAGAACCAACACAGGAGAAAATCCTAGTGATAAGTTAGGAAAAGATTTCTTGACTACTCAAGATGACTACTTTCTTTCTGTTTAAAAGAAAACAGTGAACAAATTAGACTTCATTAAAAATAAAAATGTTTTGGGGCACCTGGGTGGCTCAGTTAAGTGTCTGTCTTTGGCTTAGGTCATGACTTCGAGGTTTGTGAGTTCGAGCCTCGCGTTGGGCTCTGTGCTGACAGCTCAGAGCCTGGAGCCTGCTTTGGATTCTCTCTCTGTCTCTCTCTCTCTGTCTCTCTCTGTCTCTCTCTCTCTCAAAAACAAATAAAGATTAAAAAGAAAAAATATTTTTTTCAAAAAAAAAAGTCTGACGCTTAACCAAGTCACCCAGGCGCCCCGTGGTGTTATTGATAATAGCCCCAAACTGAAAACAGCCCAAATGTCTGGTGCCTGGTGAATGGAGAAACTAAGTGAGATGTAGCCAATCCATATAATGGAATACTTGCTCAGCAGCCAGAAGGAACAGACTACTGCTACAAGCAAGTATGGATGAATCTTGAAAGCTTTACGCTAAATGAAAGAAGTCAGACACAAAATACTACATACTGTATGATTCCTTGTACAGGAAATCCTAGGAAAGGCAAAACAATAATGCTAGAAAGTACATAGTGGTTGCCAGGGGCCAAGGGGAAGGAGGAGAGATTTGACTCCAAAGGGGCACGGGGAAATTTTTTGGCAAGATGTGGAAATGTTTTGTACTATGATCATGGTGGTGGTTACATTATTATCTATATTCCTCAAACCATACAATTGTTCACTAAAAAGTAGTGAACTTTATCGTTTGTAAATTTTAGCTCAGTGAAGCTGACACAGGAAGTTGGGCAAAGTGTTCTCAAATGCACTTAGTGGATTACGTGGTGCCGAATTTTTCCTTGCCCTTCGTGTATAGTATACGTTCTATCTCCTTGTGATGAATGGGGGCAATTAGCCCTGTTGGGATGGTGACTTATTTTTTTGCTTCTCTATTGGATCCCAAAGTGGTCAGGAACAAACCATAGCTTGCAATTTAATGGGACTCTTGCTGAGTCTTCTAGTAAGTGTTCTCCTTCCGGGAACCAGAACTTCTAAACCCGTATTGCTAAGAGTTCCAGGATTTGGACCCACGAATTCCCCAAGTTGGGTCACCGGGATTGATGGTAAACAAGGCCTCTCCTACTTCTACTTCTTGATTCTTGGACCCGTGTATTCTGCCTGTTGGGAACACAGTACCTTATAAAGGGTATTGATTTAGGGTGTATGCCGCATCTTGGAGAATGGCACCCCATCTTTGTAGGGTATTGCCTACAAGGTGATAACTCAGCTGTACCTTCAGAAAGCTGTTCCATCACTCTACCAGCTTCTAGGTGTTGCCCTATGTGATCGGGCCAGTGGATTCTCTGGTCATGTCCCCACTGCTACACCCCCTTTGCTCTAGTGTATGTTCCTTAGTCCCATGCTAGATAGTGTGGGGTCTTGGGGTAGTGAGTTGAACCTGTAAGCCCTCAGATAATATTGTTGGGTGAGGCCCTGTTGGCAGAAAAGGCCCTGATATATGTGTCAATTTCAGTCAAGATAAATTGCTGCCCATTTCAAGGTGAAAGAAGTTCAATGTAATCAACTTGCTATCAAGGGGCTGGTTGGTGTCCTCAAGGGATGGTACTGTATCAGGGGCTCAGCCTTGGTCTCTGTTGACTAGTATGCTGGGTAAATATTTAAAAATCTGAGTAGGCGCCGTGGGGGGGGGGGGGGCGTGGGAACCTGACTTGTAGCATCTGCTGATTTCCGTGTTGTAAGTATTCCCACCATGGCCAATTCCACGCTACCAACATGATGTCAACTGTCGCACAAAACTCCTGAAAGGTGGACAGTCGACTGTCCCAAAGCTTCGTAGGCTGGCTCTAACACACTGGTGTCTCTGCTGCCAGGTTGGATAGTCAACAGTGACGTTAGAGGGTAAGAGGGGAGCCTACACTGTTGAACTCCCATGTAATCTTGACCACCATGGCTACTCCGTTCAAGGGCAACATCTCAGTACCGGAATGGCTGATGACAGGGGCCGGCTGACATGAACTGACTGGGTGGCTCTGACCACATGAGTGCTTGGTGCCTCTTCCATAGCAGATGCTCTCTGGTAGGGGATAACATGCGATACCAAGATACTCACACTTTTTACTGACTACCACGGGATTTCCCACCTGCCTCTTTGTCCCTGATCTTCCAAAATTTCTACCCCTCCAGACCCCGTGACCAACTAGCCAAGCCATTGGCCACTGTCCATGAGTTTAGGTACATTCTTAACCAAGGCCACTTCTCTTTCCACACAACACGAGGTTCTGCCCATTGGGAGGATTTCCCCCTAACCACTGTCTGGAGCAGTTGTACATCACAAGTCCATTTTTGCTTTGCACGCACATACCAAGCTGACCTATATGTGAGCCAAGTTGGCCATTTTCCTTCTCCATCAGCTGGTCATAAAGGACTGAGCATGTAGCCATACATGTGAGCTGAGGAGAGATACTGGTACCATAGTCCCAGATGACATGGAAATCTGGGCAATTGGCTCCTTCAGCTTACTTGTACCTTCTGGTCTGTCTTATAGTGCATTGCTCCTGGACCCACATGACCTTGACCCAGTAGCTCTGACAGGAGCCAGCTCATGATGGGCAGTCTGGCCACATGATTATTTGATATCCCATGGTCAGTTACTCCATCTCTACCAAAAATCAAAGCATGCCAGGAGCCGGTTTTCAAATTCTTTGCTGCAGATGGCTTGGCCTTGTTTCAGAGCTCTGGAGTTTATGATGTGGCTCTCCTTTTGGGATTTGACATAAGCTCCACATATCTTTTGAGAGCACAGATATTATGGTAGAGATCTGCCTGTTTTTATGACCCAAATGGTAGGGCTTCCTGCATTTCAGCCCGGACCTGTTGCAGAAAACTTTCCCTCTACTGAACCCCACTTAAATCTAGCCATCCTTGGGGCGCCTGGGTGGCGCAGTCGGTTAAGCGTCCGGCTTCAGCCAGGTCACGATCTCGCGGTCCGTGAGTTCGAGCCCCGCGTCAGGCTCTGGGCTGATGGCTCGGAGCCTGGAGCCTGTTTCCGATTCTGTGTCTCCCTCTCTCTCTGCCCCTCCCCCGTTCATGCTCTGTCTCTCTCTGTCCCAAAAAAAATAAATAAAAAACGTTGAAAAAAAAAAATTTAAAAAAAAATCTAGCCATCCTTCTATGCCGCACAGCAAACGGGTCAGAGTAGTATTCCCAAGTATAGGATATGCAGCTTCTAGAACCGTAAGAGTCCTGCCAGGCATTATGCTTCCTGCTTCATGGTGAGAGATGCAATTTATCTTTTACTTTGTCTTTTACTTTGAAAAGGATGTACTGGGGCGCCTAGGTGGCTCAGTCGTCTTTGGCCAAGGTCATGATCTCATAGTTCGTGGGTTCGAGCCCTGCATCGGGCTCTCTGCTGTCAGCGCGGAGCCCACTTCAGATCTTCTGTCCCCCTCTCTCTGCTCCTCCCCTGCTTATTCCCTCTCTCTCAAAAATAAACATTTAAAAAATATTTTTTAAAAAAAGGATGTCCTAAATGCTCCAAGACCCCTAAAAATTTCACTGATGTGGTGGGCCTTTGACTCTTTTTTAAAAATAGGCTTTACTTTTCAGAGAAGTTTTAAGTTCACAGCAACACTGAGCAGAAAGTACAGCAATTTCCCATGTACCCCCTGACCTACACATGTACAGCCTCTCCCATTATCAACAGCCCCCACCAGAGTGGTACATTTGTTACAATTGAGGATCCTGTGTTGACATATGATAATCACCCAAAGTCCATGGTTTGCATTAGGGTCCACTTTTGGCGTGGAACAAACATTCTATGGGTTTGGACAAATGTATAATGACATGTCTCTACCATTATAGTATCATACAGAGTAGTTTCTCTGCCCTAAAAATCCTCTGTGCTCCACCTGTTCATCCCTCCCTTCCCACCAAGCCCTGGAAACCACTGATGTTTTCACCATCTCCATACTTTTGCCTTTTCCAGATGTCAGATAGCTGGGATCGTACAGTACGGAGCCTTTTCAGGTTGGCTTCCTTCACTTGGTGCATTTAAGCTTCCTCTGTGTCTTTTCACGGCTTAATACCTCGTTTCTTTTTAGCACTGAGGAATATTCCATCATCTGGATGTTTATGCATCCATTCACCCTACCGAAAGACATCCTGGTTGCTTCCAAATTTGGGCAATTATGAAATACGTTGCTATAAACATCTGTGTGAGGCGTGGTCATGCATTTTTAACTGGGCCTTTGACTCCTCATGGGATTTATTTTCCCTGTTTTGAAACAAACATGTCTCATCAAGACTCCAATCCACTTTCCACTTTCGTTCATTGACATAGTGGATCAAGAAGATATTCTGCAGAATGTCCAGGCGGTCCGAGTCCCTTCAGTCGGTTTCGTGACAGACGAAAGAGAGTTAACATAGCCCTGGGGCTAGACCATAATGGATGCTGTTGTTCATCCCTTGTGAATGTGAACAACTTCCTGTCATCCTTCCAGATAGGATAGAGGAGAACTTATCTGCCATCTCAATGGCCACATACCACGTACCTGAACTGGAATGATTTTGAGAGAGAGAAAATGTGTGTGCGGGCAGGGGAGAAGGCGCAGAGGACGAGAGAGAGAAAGAGAATCTTAAGCAGGCTCCATGCTCAGTGAGGCCAACGCGGAGCTTGACCTTGCAAACCGTGAGATCTTGACCCGAGCCGAAATCAAGAGCTGGACACTTAACCGACTGAGCCCCCCAGGGTCCCTGGAATGACTTCTTAAAGTTGTCTTGAATTGAAGCGAGAGGACTGAGCCTTGGTCGGCTACCTCAGTCACTCGATTGGGTGACGCAGCTCCCTTCAGCCGAAGGCAGTCCCTGGGGGAGGTCGGCTATGAGCAGGCAACACCCCCTATGGCTTTGGGAATGAGTACCTTGGACCTGAAGGGGAAAAATCCAGCCTGCATCCCATACCACCCACTACAGATATTAGTCAAGCAAGTGGGAGTGCTGGGTGGGCAGTGGAGTTGGGAGAGATGGGGTTGCAAGTCGAAAGGTAGGAGTCTTTGTCTTACACATGTTGTCTACAGCCAGCTGTGAAGCTGGATGAGATCACCAAGAGAATGAAAGTGGATTAAGCCAAGAGAAAGGGAACCAAGGACTAAGCCCCGGGGTCCACGAACATTAAAAAGGAATCATGAGGATAGGGGTCTTTGTCCTTTTGTTCACCGATGTATCCTAAGATCTTAGAACACAGTAAGTGCTCAGTAAAGAGTTGTTGGTTAAACTAAATCAAGTTCAGGGGGAAAATATGTCCAAGATGGAGAAAGGAGTCGTAATTATGTCCCGTATCTGGGAGGGCTATGTCTGTGTGATAGACTTAATGTGTGCGTCCCCCACCCCAAGTCATATGTTGAAGCCTGGACACCCAATGTTATGGTTTTTGTAATGAGGTCTTTGGGAGGTCATTAGGTTATGAGGGTGGGGCCCTGGTCTGATGGGATTAGTGCCCTTGTAAGAAGAGATGCCAGAGAGCTTGAACTCCCTCTCTCCCTCTGCACCCAGGAAATACCATGTAAGACACAGCAAGAAGGCAGTCCCATCTGCAAGCCAGGAAGAAATCCCACCGTGGTGACACCCTGATCTTAGACATTCAGTCTCCGGAACTGCGAGAAAAAGCATTTCTGCTTTTTAAGCCACTGGGCCTGTGGTGTTTTGATATGGTGGCCTGAGCTGATATATTACGTATCCTGAGAGAAAAATCTCAGTCAGAAAAACAAACGAAATGATCAGCAACCAAGAACATTCAACTGGAATTACAGGCCAGGTGTTGTACAAAACAAGTTCCAAAGAGCAGGACGCGGGTAACCAGAGGGCCCGATGACAGCCCTGGTCTGCCATAGGGTAGTCGTATAATCTTGGGCAAAACGCTCCCGCCTCTGCCTGTACCTTCGCCACTGAGATGGTCGGACTATATGAGTTTTGTGAATATATGTTATTATTATTTTTAAATATAGAGGTAATTCGTGTTCATTTAAAAACTTCAATTAGGGGCGCCTGGGTGGCTCAGTCGGTTGAGCGTCCAACTTCGGCTCAGGTCATGATCTCGCGGTCTGTGAGTTTGAGCCCCACGTCGGGCTCTGTGCTGACAGCTCGGGGCCTGGATCCTGCTTCAGATCCTGTGTCTCCCCCTCTCTCTGCCCCTTCGCCACTCACACTCTCTCTCTCAAAAATAAATAAACATTTAAAAAATAAAATTAAAATAAAATAAAATAAAATAAAAACTTCAACCATTACAGAAATATGTGGAGTAAAACGTGAACATTCCCTTGCCTTTCTCTCTGCAGAGTTAACCATAGTTACCCGCATAGCACAGATCCTCCTAGACTTTTTTCCGCCATGGCCCTGCTCAAATGTTCACCCTTTCATGTGGCCTTCCCATGTCTCAGGTCCCATATCTTCCTGCTCTTTTCTCCTTTGGCGCTTTATATGGGAAGACAAGAGGTCAAGGGGGCTGAAGGCAAAGGGAAGCAGGTGCCTCTGTGGGCCGGTCATGGGGGCAGGGCAGCAATTCAGAGCCTCTCATGCTTTGGAGCAGGAAACCTCTGAGGAGCCACTTATGGAGCTGCCCACCCCAGCACCCAACTGACAAAGAGAGCCAGTGTGGCCGGGATGTTCATGGGAAAAGAGCCAGAATGTATATCTTATAGAACAAATTTTAAATGTATTTGGTCATTTGATTGTTCATTCATTCATTCATTCATTCATTCATTCATTTTGAGAGAGAAAGCACACCTGAGCCAGCGCAGAGCCTGATGCGGGGCTTGAACTCACGAACCGTGAGATCATTGGTCCTTTAATTGCTTTAATCGAGGCATAACGTACATATGGTAACATACACAAATCTTGAGTATACAACTTGAAGATTTTCACACACACACACACACACACACACACACACACACTTATGCTGCTACCACCCAGGCAAGGAACATTTCCAATACCCAGGGCGGTCTCCCCATCCCGAGGAAGCCACTCTTCTAACCGGTATCGCCATCTATTCACTTGGGCTGTTCTTGGATCTCATCTAAATGGCATCTCGCAGCACGTTGTATCGTAGGTCTGCTGGCTTTTGATCATCACTGCGTCTGTGAAATTCTTCCAGGTATTCCAGGTATTGTTGAACAATAACAATTTTTATTGCTGAGTGCTGTCCCACCGTGGGACCATATCACGATTTATTGATGCTTCCTACTGCTGATGGACGTTTGTCACGTTTCCAGTTTGGGGCTGTTACGAATAAAGCTGTCCGGATTGTTCTGTGCTTGCTATTACTATTTTTGGCGGGCCTCCATGCTCGTTTCTCTGGTGGATCTATCTAGCAGTGGGATTGCTCGCTGGCTCATGATTTGTTCCTTAAGGAAATGTCCAGAAGGATTTGCAGGGATTTGCCCCTGGCCGTGAATGCCGAGGCCACAAAAGATGCTGTAGGAAGACCGTGGAAGAGTGAGAAGGAGTGCCCGACAAGGTCATCCCCCTCTCTGGAAGGGGCCAGCAACCAGAGGCTGAGCTAAAGAGCCCCCCGCCCCAAGACTGCAGAGGGGGTCTCTTGCCCAGTCCCCGCTGCTGGGGAACGAGGTTGAGCGGCCCACTCCAAGGTCAGCATTTCACTGACTTTCCTGGCTGTTTATCTCCACCTTGTGACTCGGCCCCACAGCTCAGCGACTGATCTGGGGGAGTGAGTTCATACCCTCAGAGCCGCAGACAGGCTTGTTCAGCTCAGGCCACAGTCTGCTCCTGCCTAGAGACGGACTTTGAGTTTTCAGGAATTAGCCCCGATCAGCAGGAAGCCAGGGAACAAATCAGCGGCCACAGTCACAGAAGGACCAGAGCTCCTGAGGCGCTCAGCTTGTGGTACCACCGGGGCCAGCAAATCAGAGTCTGAGAGTGAAGGAGGCAGTAATCTCCCCAGAAAGCGGATGGAGATTGCCTTCCACGCCCAGCGCCTCCCAGCTGCCTGGGCTCAGTCTGGGACGCTCGCTCGAGGCTTTGAGCAGCACCTAGAGCCTAGAGAGCACTTCCCTCAACCAGACACACCTCAGTGTCGCTGGAAGCGATTTCAGAGACCATTTTACTTACAGTCATCAGTCTGACAGCCCCCTGCCGGAGTCCAGCTCCAGCAGGTCCGGGGGTTCCCGAAGGATGAAGGGCGTCGGCGAAAAAGTGAAAATAAAACAAAACTAAAACAGAAATAAAAATAAAAAACTAAAATAAAAATGGACACAGACGACAGCAGTGTGTTGAACTGGCCCCTTTATTGCACTAAACGTGGCATAATATATGCTAGTGATTTCCTTGTAACGTACGTCATCTACGTTTTTCTAACATTACCCAATTCCAAAATTGTCCCTTTGCATAATCACCCAATAAGGAATAACATGATTGTTTTGTCATAACGTTCCCTCCTGCCCTTTGCTTATTGATTAATTTCGTTTCTTGTTTTTATTATGTATCTATGTTCATCTATAATTTATAAAGTATTTGCTTTGCTGTTTTCACGAAAGGCCATTTATCTCTCAACACCTCAAGTGGAAGAGTTACAGGGACACGCCCTCTTAGTTGTTTCCCTGAACCATTCGTGGTTTTGAAGAAAAGTGTTCGCCTGGGTCCGAGGTGCCAGGAAGGGGGCCAAGAGGGCCTTAGAAACCCATGCCTTATACATTCTCAGACAGAAAGTGCACCTAGGAACCAATGAGCCATTCTGTACTTTAACCGACTAGGTTCAGTCATCATCTGGAATGCCTCCTGGGGGCCAAGTGGACCCAGGGGTCAGAGGGACCTGTGTCCAAAGATACGCTCCTTAGTTACCGGAGCGGGGCTTTCGGATCCGTGTCTCTCCTTCGTTGGCCGCCTTTGTTGGCAAATGTATGAGGCTATCCTTCCTTTAAGTAGAGGAGTCTCCAGAGGGGACGGCAAGGGCTAAACATAAGGCCGCACAATTTCTGGTGGAACCTTATTTTCTTCCCTAACGGTTCTTTTCCCAGGGGGCCTGCCGAGGGCAATTCCCCAACAGACAATAATACCCCAGGTACTTTTAAGGCCGAACGACCTAAAAGCGGGAGGACAAGAAGCTTCACTTGTCGGCCGGCCGCCCTGCAGTCACCAATCCGTCCACAGCCCGGGCCCTGCCACTCAGGCTGGGATAGCTCGGCTTCCAGCAGCCCCCAGTGCAGGCCCTGGTGTTGATGTAAAGGCAGCTGGAGGAAGTGGCCGACAACAGTCACCATGAACCAGGCCATGGAGCCTAAGCCCCAGCCCTACCAGTTGACTTCTCGATGACTCTGCGTCACATTCCCTCTGGAACCAGAGTTTGTTCATGGGTACAATGGGCTCACACTGGGTGCGTCCCTGTGTACACCCAGAGCGACTTTGAGAACCACCTAATTGCTGTTGTTCGCCAGAAAGAGAAAATATGGCTCTGTAAATATAAGATGTGATATCAGGCCTCAGCAATTGTTTACGGTCGGAGTGAGAGAATGATCCGTGAAGCGGCTTCGGCTGGCCGCCCAGCCAGGACAAGCCCCACCCATGGGCCTCATTGTCCTCTACCCCCTTCCCAGCCAGAGAACAGGTGCCTGGGGCACGGCCTCTGCCTGTGAGGGTGGGGGCATGGCCCTGAGCACAGGTGTGATGAGAGCTGTGGGGAACCAAACACGAAGGCGTCTCCTTCAGGGCCATTGAGTCACAGGGCCATTGAGTCGGTGAGTCACCCGATCCACAATTACTATTGTCTTTGTTTGCAGGTGAAAAAGCTGATATGCAGGGGTGAAGAAATGAAATCAGGCGGCTCCGGGTGGCTCAGTCGGTTAAGCATCTGACTCTTGATTTTGGCTCAGGCCATGATCTCATGGTTTGTGAGTTCGAGCCCCGCATCGGGCTCCGCTCGGAAAGTGCAGCAGAACCTGCTTGGGATTCTCTGTCTCCCTCTCTCTCTGTCTCTCTCAAAATACATAAACGTTAAAAAAAAAAAAAAAAAAGGAAATCAGGATCGCACAGACATCAGCAGTGCTGGGGCCCGGCCCCCACTTCAAGGCCTGCCTCTTTCCATGGCCTGTCCTTAGCATCAAGCCCGATGCAGGCTGACTCAAGCAGGGGGCCACGTGAGGCCTTGGGAACCGGGTCGAAGATCCCCGGGCCGTTCATTGCCCCCCGGAAGAGATTCTCAGCCTGTGTGCTGGGGTGCTGCTCCTTTCCCCCCGTCCCAGCTCCATGCCGTTTCCCCAGCCTTCCGCTGACCTGTACCAGGCCCCCAAGCCAGCCAGCCTTCTCAACCTTCCAGGCCCTTCTCAAATGCTGCCGCCTCCAAGAAGCCTTTCCCGATCTCCCCAGCAATTTGAATCACCCCCTTTTTGAATATGTGCTGCCGAAGCGAACACTGATCACCCCCTTTTTGGATTTCTTATAGTTTTTGTTCTGTTTTTAAGGAAAGACTGTGCATCAGAGATTTCTTTAACTCCTTCATGAGGGAACAGGCAGGACAGCCATGATGACTCCTGGGAGAATTTGAAGAACAAGGTATTTATAGGAATAGCTAGAGAGAACCATAGGTCTGATACAGAACTGGTATTGCCCTCCAGGGCAAAAATCCTTAAGTTTTGGAAAGATCTTTTCTACCTGAGGGAAATTGTTTGCACTCTGCCTGACAAGAGGCTACAAGTTAACATGAGCCTGAGCCTGGGTGGCCGGTGGTTTGGGAGTTGGACCCCCAGGCCAAGCTCCGCACTGACAGCTTGGAGCCTGGAGCCTGCTTCGGATTCTGTGTCTCTCTGTGCCCCTCCGCTGCTCGCGTTCTCTCTCTCTCTCTCTCTCTCTCTCAAAACTAAACATTAAAAAAATTTTTCTAAAAGACACAGAACCTCACAAACCTAGAGCCTGTGATCAGTGCTCAATGGAAAGTCAAGATACAGGTGTGGACACCTAGATCAGCAGACCACAGCCCATGGACAGGTCTGGCTCGCGACTTATTTTTGTAAATAGACTTAATGGAACCTGGCCACACTTATTTGTGTATTCCTTATCTGTGGTGGCTTCTGTGCCAAACTGATAGAACTGAGTATTTGCATAGTTGTGACAGAGATCGTATGACTTGCAAAGCTGAAAGTATTTACCGTCTGGCCCTTTATAGGAAGCCTTTGCCGACCCCTCATCTCCTGTTGGTTTTTTCCTTTTTCAAATTTTTTATTGTGGTAAAATACATACGACATAAAATTTATCGTCTTCACCACTTTTTATACATTTTTAAATGTTTATTTTTTGAGAGAGGGACAGAGACGGAGCACGAGTGGGGGAGGAGCAGGGTGAGAGGGAGACACAGAATCCGAAGCAGGCTCCAGGCTCCGAGCTGCCAGCACAGAGCCCGACGCGGGGCTCCAACTCACAGACTGTGAGATCATGACCTGAGCCTAAGTTGGATGCTTAACTGACTGAGAGACCCAGAGGCGCCCCCATCATCTTAACCATGTTTTTTAATGAATATAGTCTATTGTCATATTGGCTTACATACAACACCCAGTGCTCATCCCAACAAGTGCCCTCCTCAATGCCCTTCACCCATTTTCCCCTCTCCCCCCCTCTGCCCCCTTCAGTTTGTTCTCTGCATTTAAGATTCTCCTGTGGTTTGCCCCCCTCCCTCTCTGTTTGTAACTGTTCTTTTCCCCTTCCCTTCCCCCATGGTCTTCTGTTCAGTTTCTCAAGAGCCACATATGAGTAAAAACATGTATCTGACCTTCTCTGACTGACTTATTTCACTCAGCATAATACCCTCCAGTTCCATCCACGTTGCTGCAAATGGCCAGATTTCATTCTTTCTCATTGCCAAGTAGGCATTGTATATATAAACCACATCTTCTTTGTCCGTTCTTCAGTTGATGGACATTTAGGCTCTTCCCATAATTTGGCTATTATCTTAATTTTTTCTTAATTGTGGCTATTACCTTTAATTATTATCATAATTTTTAATTGTCCGCTGGCACGGTCTTAGATACATACTGCTGTTCCCCCATCACTGCATCCGTCACCGGAACTTTTTCATATTCCCGAACTGAAACTCTGTACCCATTAAACGATACCACCGCCCTCCCTGTCCCCTCCTCCCTAGCCCCTGGCAACCACCTTTCTCCTTTCCGTCTCCTCGAGCTTGACTGTTCGAGTAACCTCACGTAAGAGGAATCCCACGGTATTTATCTTTTTTTTTTTTTAATGTTTATTTATTTTCGACACAGAGAGAGACAGAGCATGAATGGGGGAGGGGCAGAGAGAGAGGGAGACACAGAATCGGAAGCAGGCTCCAGGCTCTGAGCCATCAGCCCAGAGCCCGACGCGGGGCTCGAACTCACGGACCGCGAGATCGTGACCTGAGCTGAAGTCGGACGCCCAACCGACTGAGCCACCCAGGCACCCCTATCTTTTTGTAACCAGCTTTCACTTAGCATGGGAGTCCACAGGGTCCATCCGCGACGTAGCCTGCGTGAGCTTTTCCTCCCTTTTTAAGGCTGAATACTATGCCGTGGCGGGTAGAGACCACATTTTTGTTTATTCAGGGGACGCGTGTATGCTTCCACATTTTAGCCATCGTGAATAATGCTGCTATGAACATGGCTATCAAATAAATATATCTTTAAGACCCTGCTTTCAGTTCTTGCAAATATTCGCCCAGAAGTGGAATGGCTGGGTCACGTGGTCTTCTATTTTTAGCGTTTTGAGAAATTGCTATATTATTTGTCACGGTAATGACACCATCTTACATTTCCGCCACCAAGGGCTTCAATTTCTCCACATCCTTGCCAACACTTGTTCTTTTCTTTTCTTCTTCTCTTCTTCTTCTTTTTTTTTAATGCTTATTTTTGAGAAAAAGAGAGACAGAGTGCAAGAGGGGAGGGGCAGAGAGCGAGGGTGAGACACAGAATCCGAAGCAGGCTCCAGGCTCCAAGTTGTCAGCACAGAGCCCCACGCGAGGCTCGAAACCCACAAACCACGAGACTGTGACCCGAGCCAAAGTCAGATGCTTAACTGACTGAGCCACCCAGGTGCCCCCGACACTGGTTATTTTCTGGTTTTTTGTTTTGTTTTGTTTGTTTGTTTGGATAGTAGTAATTCCTAATCTCCTAGGTGTTTGTACCTACTACCCACCCCCCACCTAGCCCTGACACCCTGCCTCAAGTCACTTGTGTCCTCTGGCCGAGAGGGTCACATCCTCTGGGCGAGAGGGTCACATCCTCTGGGCACAGACAATCATTTCTGTATCCCCTTCAGTGACCAGCACACTTGTCATGTTGAATGATCCCTGGTTTCCCGGAAGATTACACTCTGCAGGGGGAAGTAAAAAATTTACATATTCTGGAAAGACCAAGTTGGGCGTGGCTGGGACTACCTTAGGGCCACCGACAGGGTGTAGCCACAGTAGGCTCCCTCCTTCTGGTCTCCACATTTCTTCACTGCTCTCAGAGATAAATAGACTTCTTGGAAGGTTGGCACAAGGTCTGACCCACCCCACTGCCCCAGCCTGGGTTCCAGGGAACCCCTTCCTGCCCCCCTGTCTCTGAACACCCAGGTCTCCTGAGCACACGCTCTGTGCCATCCTGGCTTTCAAGGCCCAGCTCAGACACCTCACCAGCACCCTTTCCCCAGCCGGAAGCCCTCACACTGTCCCTCCAGCTCCCACGGGCCCGTCCAAGCTTTCTGCTGTGGCACAGGGAGAAGAGCATGGGACAGAAATCTGAAGATCTGAGTCTGATCCTGGCTGTCTCTCCAGCTGGCTTTTCATCGTGGGTGAGTCATCCCTCCCCTCGTTTCTGCAAGTTTAGAACAAGGAAATCTGGAAGTTTCCATCTATAGCTAAAACTCCATAATCGTCCACTATTTTTATTGTCCTTCTTTCCCTGCCAGACTGGATGTCCTTTGGGGCGGAGACTAATTTGTTCCCTGTTGCCCGCAGCACCCACCTTAGAGCTTTCCATGTAGTGAGGCTCAGGATAATGGTTCTTGGATGAGTGAAATGGTTTCGGAGGGATTTCAAATGTTTGCCCTCCATCCGGTTCCTGTGCACGGGCGGCTTTGGGGCCCACGTTTTCTGTGCCACGCTCGTGACCTGCCCACTGTCTAAACTGCCCACTTTCCTTCCACCTTTCTAGCTGACAAATTCCTCCTCGAAGAGCCAACCCAAATGCTGTCTCCTCTGATGCCTCTCGCTCTCCTCTGCGAGCCGGCCTTCCCCCGAACCCCAGCGACTCCGGGGTGCTCTCTCGATGATCCCAGAATCAACAGCATTTTGTCTCCTCCGCCAGACTGTGGGTCCCGAGGAGCACATCACCTCCTCCTCCTCCTCATCGCTGACACCCCAGTGCACCTGCCAGCTGTTTGCAGACAAGAGAAGGTGAAGTCAGTGGGATTAAACACAAGGAGAGCATTGTGCGTTTGGGACAGTCAAGATGTTCTTCCGTTTCAGCGGTGTAACATGTGAGGATGTAGCCTCACAGAGCCCAGGCCTAGGGCCCATAGCAGCGGAGCGGAGAGAGTTAAGCATCTCCCTTAACTCCTATCTCTCTCGGCCATGGCCTTCCCAAACCCTGGGGGTTCCCGTGTGGTGGCTCTACCCAGCTGCTCCTGCTGGCACTCGGAAAGGGCCACTAAGCAGATCGGGGAGGGGAGGGGTGGCCAACGTGCCAGCGGATCTCCTGAGTGAGCTGATGATGAATCCCCCCCCCCCCCAACTAGAGGCTTTGTGACCCAGCTGGGGGCAAGGGAGGCCAGGATCGCAGCCTGATGCTGTGCTGTGCAACCCGACATATGGGAAAACAGCCACAATGAAGCAATCTGCCCCAGAAGGGTCCCAGGCCTCAGGAATGCGGGCACAGAGGGGGCTGGGGCAGTGAGGCACTTGGGAAGGAGCAGGTAAATGGAAATCAGCGCTGTGCCACACGCGAGAGAGAGCCTGGGGAAGAACCGCAGACTTGAGCAGTTTCCCAAAACTGCCTGGGCATTAGAATCACCTGGAGGCTTTTACCTGTCTTGTTATGAAAGAGTTTATTTTCTTTCTGTAGAGCCATACCTAAAAAAAGATGGGTAGTAACATAAAAACACCAAAAAAACAAAAAAACAAAACAACAACCCCAGCCCAACTGCCAGGGCTTATCCGTGTTACCAGAGATGCACATGAGGTTACCTTAAGGCCCTCAAGGCAGAATGAGCATGTACGGTACAGGCAGAGGCCAGGAGCATCGGTTGAAAGTGTGTTCAGGGAGGAGGACCCGGTCTTTGGCAACTCAGGAGACCACAGGCGTGTGTGGTCCACAGGGGCCGGCAGCGACAGATAGGAGACTCTACCACGTGGGATGGAAGTCAGCACAGACGCGAAGTCCCCACGGGTGGACCTCTGAGGTCCAAAGATGGGGGCTGAGGAGAATATGGGGAGCCAGGTTCCAAGTCGCCGTCCAAGAGGAGTGGAGGAGAGAAGGCTTTTGTTTGTTAGTTTGAACCGTCGACTCCTGTGCTCTTGAACCAGCATCTCCAGGGGCAAGGCCCTTGGTTCCCAGCGGAGCCAGCCTGGCACCGGTCCGAGGACAGGTGTGGTCAGCCACCGGGATGGATGAGGAGAGCGCTGTCAGGAGATAAAGCTCTAAGCCATGGACCCAGATCTCCCAAGGAGTCCCGGGTGATCTCAGCTACTTATTCTGTACTCCTCTTCGTCTCCATTTCTTCATGTGATCAAAGTAAGAGACCATAACACCTCTCCTACAGCTTTGATGGAGGGATTACATGAGATCATGTAGATGTCGGTGTTTGTTGGCCCACTAACCCTGGCATGTGGACACACGGGGCTAGAGACCCATTGCCTGTGTTAATCATCAAACGTCAGGAGATCTGTGTGTGTTTATGATTCGTAAGGGGCGTCGTGAGGTAGGAGTGGGTTGATGGCCCAGGCCTTGATCCCAGATGCCCACACCCTCTCAGATGACACTGGCAAAGTCCACCTGGTTTGGGTCCCCCATGCCATTGGGAGCATGTCTACTCCCCTACCATGGTGGGGACCCACGCTAAGACCGGGGTGTCTCAGATCAAAGATTGCCTGTTTGACTGGCACCTGTTGCCCTCTGCGTGGCCTTCTCGGACCCCAGTGACCTTGAGAGAATCCCTTGTCGCTCTGTCCGCAGCTTCGCAGTAGGAGCTGCAGGAAATGGTTCGGGGTCTCTGCAGCAGCCCCGGGGCCTTTCAGTAGAGCCAAGCATCACCGGCCTTGTCGAGACCCTTGGTGGGCACCTTGGTGGCAGGAGTATGTCAACTGGGGGCCAGAGGCAGGCCCGGCCACCACCTGGCTGATGGCTCAGAAGGAGCAGCTCAGGAACCCTCTGTGCCCAGAGGACTTTGACGTCTTTTCATTCCAACGCCGAGGACAGCCTTGTTCATCTAGAAAGCTCTCGGGACTGAAGGTGGTCATTCCTCCTGCCCACCCACCACCACCCTAGCATTAGTGGAAAACGCTCTTTGGAAGAGAAGGGTTTTTCCCCTTAGGAGGTCGCCAAGAGACATCGGAACACAGGCAACCAGAGAAAGATCTTGGAACCGGGGACTCGGGAGACCTGGGCCCTAACCCTTGCCAGATGACCTTGAAACAAAGGGCTCGTCTTGGAAAGTGAGGAGGACGCCAGCCGGCCTGGCAAACCCACAGGTGGTTGTGAAGTCAGTGGAAATGTGTTAGAAGGTGGAACCCACCTGAGAGGTGTGAAACGCTCTCCAAACGGCAGGGGACACCACTGTCCTCGCCTCTGGCTTGTTGCCAGCCACGTCCTACTCACCCTTGCCTGGCACCTGTGCCAGTCCTCCTGGGCTTTGGCTCCTGTGGATCTTCCACGTGGAGCACTGAACAACACTGTGAAAATAAGTGAGGCGTACAGGGCTCTTGAAGATGTCAAAATTGAGCTCGTGCTTTTCTGCCAATGCTGCTGCCTCTCGAGTCTTCTCCACCCGAGGAACAGAATCTCCATCGAGGGAGCCACACTGCACCAGCAAGCTGGACATCCATTCTAGTAGATTCCAGGGCCATGGCTTACTTTTCCCTCCACTGGGCCGGCAGGAAGTGTGCTGAGCAGAGAGTCAGAGAGGGGCTGGTTGGGGGAAAAGGGAGGAAGAAGAGGAAGGAGGGAGGGAGGAGGCCCCACGCGACATGACCTCTAAGGTCCAGGCAATCAGGAATAAAGGAGTAAGAGCTGAAGGGAGGGACAGTCCCCAGCCCCCCAACCTGAACCCTACAGCAAAGAACTGCGTAAACCTTCAGGGTTTGGTTTGGGGAGGGCAAGGAGCCAGTATCTGGAACTGGTAGAGAAATGGCCAACGTACCGTTCCATTGTACCCATCACCCCTAGGCGTTAGCCGTGCTCTCCCGCAGATCGCAGATCCCTGCAGGGTGCACCTTGCCTCGCCCCTGCCTACCTCGCCAGAGCCATCCAGAGTGGGCTGTGCCCGCCCCCCCCCCCCCCCCCCCCCCCCCGCCTGGCTTCGTCTGGCTGGTGCCTTTGTCCAGAGCGCTCTGCCCCCTGCCCACCGTCCTCACCGTCAGGTCTCATTCACACGACATGCTGCTAACCGCTGTAGAGCGTACAATTGAATGTCATTGAGAACATACACAACGTTGGGCGCCTGAGTGGCTCATCTGACTTCGGCTCAGGTCATGATCTCACAGTTCGTGAGTTCGAGTCCCACATCGGGTGAGCTCAAGCCCCATCTCGGGTGAAAACTCTCTCTCTCACCCCCTCTGCCCCTCTTGGGATTCTCTCTCTCTCTCTCTCTCTCTCTCTCTCTCTCTCTGTGCCTCCCTCCCCCCCGCCCCCCCCCCCCCTCAAAAGAACATTTACAATGTTGTACAGCCATCCCCTCTCCCTAGTTCCAAAACATTTTCATCTTCCTAAAAGGAAACCCATTAAGCAGTTACTCCCCATTTCCGCCTCCGGGAGTCTGCTTTCTGCCTCTATGAATTTTCCTTTCTGGCCATTTCGCTGCTATGAAAGTTCACGTACGAGCATGTGTCCGAATACCTATTTTCAGTTCTTTTGGGCATATACCTAGGAGTGAATTGCTGGGTCATGCGGTCATTCTGCGCCTAATTTTCTGAGGAATCGTCCCTTTGTTTTTGACGTCTTCCTTACCCCTAGGTGTCTGTGCCTGTGCTGTCCCACACCGTAGCCACCAGCCCTGTGTGGTTGTTTCCGTTTAAATTGGTGAAAATGAAACAAAACGAAAGATTTAGATCTTCGGTCACACCAGTTATGTTTCAAGGGCTCAGTAGCTGTCTGCGATTAGCAGTCACCGAAGTTCCATCATTCTGGGGTGTGCTAATGGACAGTGCTGGTCTACACTGTGAGATCCCCCCTGAGGGAAGGACTAACCCTGCCTGGTTTACCGGAATGTGCCCAATGTCTAGGAAAGCGCCTGGCATGTAGGATTGTTATTTTAGGGAGGGAGGAAAGAAGGGTTGCTTACGGGATCATTTCTTTATTTGATCTTCTCGGAAAAGCTCTACAGGCGGCAGAAAACGAATGCTTTTTCCGTTTTTAAAATAACAGTCTCAGGGAGCGCAATAGCAAGCCCGGGGTCACAGAGCTGGTATGGATCGTAACCCTCCACCCTCCCCCTCCCTCCACCAGCTAGACCTTGAGTGACTCCCGAGGCATTTGGACAGAATAGTAGTGGGCAGCCCGGGGGCTGGAAAATACCAGAGGTGGCTGACACAGTAGTCTGGCTTGAGAGGCATTAGGGCATTTTTTTAATGTTTACTTGTTTTTGAGAGAAAGAGAGAGAGCAGAATCAGGGAAAGGGCAGAGAGAGAGGGAGACACAGAATCTGAAGCAGGCTCCGGGCTCTGAGCTGTTGGCACAGAGCCCGACACAGGGCTCAAACCCACAGACCGTGACATCATGACCTGAGCCGAAGTCGGACGTCCAACCCACTGAGCCACCCAGGCGCCCCTGCATCTTTCTACATAGGACATCAGACCCCGTGAGTGAATGTGCCCAAACCCTTTCTTCGTTATTGTCCCCCTTGCGAACCAGTTTAGACACCTACCCCCCACCATCATGACCCCTCTTAAAAGCTGAATGCCACAGATAGCTGTTTACCTACTGGATGCATATCTGTGTTTATGTATAGAAAGAGCAAGATTCTTTTCGTCTCCCAAGAAGCAATTTTGGCCCCGTTGGGGGTGATCCTGCCCCACTGAGCATGCATGCCAGAAATCAGAAATCTTCCCCAGTTCCTACGGGGCCCTCGGGGGGGGGCATCTTACGCGTCTGACCAACATGTCCACTTTTGCTTCCTGGAAGAACCGGCCTTGCTCCCCGCCCCTGCCCTGCCAATGCCACAGGACGCCGTGTGCTTCCCAAGGTCACGTTCCGGTACTCCCCAGACAGCAGAAGCCTCGAGGAGCTGAACCCATGGGGTTCCCTGCACGCCTCTCCACCGCAACCCTGCTGTGTCTCAGAAAGGCTGGATGTGCCCATCCTCTCTCCGTGTCCTGCTGTGTCCCGGGCCCAATGGCACATGTGCCCTTAGTTTCGGAGAGATCTCAGGAAGACAAGCCCGAAGCCAAGCGAAGCAAGGCGCCACCGTCTCCCCAGGACTCCCCAGATGTGCTCCCGTGAGAGCCCTTTCCCCACATGCCAGAGCAGCGGCCACAGCTGAATCCAGCTTAGGCCCAGCCGGCCTTGCCCACACACCAGAGAGGTCACGGCATGCCCTCGCTGACGGGCGGCACCTTACGGTTCCAACGGCACCCCGTTTTACAGATGAGACACCAGGACCCGGAGAGGGCGGGGCTGGAAGCAAGGTCACAGCGTGAGTGGTTCCCAGGGCGGTTTGTTTTGTTCTGGACCAAAAGAGCAAGGAGTCTGAGCAGTGGTGCAGGACGCCCCTGGTCTTTCAGGCGTGACAGACCTCCTCGAAGTGACATCCCCATGTTGGAACCCGTTTGCTACCCGTGGGGCACAGAAGTTAAGTGTAGGAATTGAGAGTAAGCATTTAGAAATATTTATAGTGGCTTCGTGGAGAAATTTGTTTCTTTTTTTAACTTTTTTTTTTTAATGTTTATTCTTGAGAGAGAGAGAGAGAAACAACATGATCGGGGGAGGGGCAGAGAGGGGGACGTGGACAGAGAACCGCAGGCGGGGCTCGAACTCACGAACTATGAGATCATGACATGAGCCGAAGTCAGACGTTCAACCGGCTGAGCCACCTGGGCGCCCCCATGGAGAAGTTTCATATCTACTAACTCTACGAATAAAAAATCTGGCCTTGGTTATTATGTTAGTTTTTTGTGCTTTAATGTTTCTAATGATTCCTTTTTATTGTATTTTATGAAAGTGTCGATCTGTGATGAATGGGAGTTTTTTGTTTTGTTTCGTTTTGTTTTTAAAGCTGGTCCTTCGCCACCAGTAGTTTGACAAGGAAGGTACAGAGGCTGCGTTCCTCCTGCCTCCCACACACGGCGTGGAAGGTCTTTGACCTAAGGATTAAAGAAAGAAAAATAACGTGGCTGTTTGGCTGGGCCAACAGAGCCCAAAGGTCTCTGTTTTCAGCCCTGAGCAGACACACCTCAAGGTCACCAAAGCCTGGCTTCTGGTGGGGCGCCTCGACTCACTAAGCGCATCCCAGGGGCAGGGGCCCCTAAACCCGTCGGGTTTGCAACAAACAGGTGGTTCCGTGTGCCTTCCACTGGGGGTCTGTCCGGTCAGACATTTGACAGAGAAGTTGGGACTCTCTCTTCATTTCATTACCCTTCCCCTTGTACAGACGGGAAATCTAAGAGCCAGAAGGAGGATGGTTTGTTTATTTCCCTGTCTCCAGTGCCCGGGGAGGGTGTCTGTCCCAGAGTATCTGGCAGGGTTCGATCAGAGCAGGAGAACCTCTGTGAACTGTAGGGAATGAGGGGCCAGAGCTCCCGTGCTGGGAGGACTGCCCTCCATCGCCTTCGGAGTGGAACAGAACAGCTGCGTTTTTACTTGGACCTTCCAAATCTTGCAGACATTTCCCCTGTGGCCAGTGCTAACCCAGGACCCTAGAGAGAAGGGAGCGCTGAGAAATGCAGTTCGGCTTAGCTAAGGTGACACATTATAAAAGCCATCATCATGCCTATAAATGAAAAAAAAAAACAGAAAAGAAATGACGTGTCCAAGGGCACCCAGCAAGCAATCGAGAGGCCGAGCAGGAAAGTGAACGGTGGCCCTTCTAGCCCAAAGGCGTGGCTTTCCACTGCCTCCACGCTTTTCATTCTGGGGAGGACCTGGCTTCTCAGCTCGGTGACGGGGCCACAAGGCAGGACACCCCACCGGCCACGGTGGAGGCGACTCAAAACCCGAATCCTAAGGTCCTGTAGGAGCTGCAGAACCCTAGCAGAAAGACAACGATGGCTAAACTCGGGCAGTGCCTGGGAGGGGGAAGAGAAAGTTCTCTCTAGGGGCAATTAGGGGTAGAGCTGAGCCGGCTGACGTGGGATCTCTTCCAGGGCATGAGAGGATGTAGGCCTGAAATTGGCAGCTTCGAGCAGCAGGAACAAGGATGAGGAAGCCTTTTCCCGAGCCACAAGCAGTGTCGTGGCCCAGGGCAGGAGATGAGGAGAGGTGGGACCAGCCACCTCTTTGGCTTCAGGGTTGACCTCTGCTAGGGGCACATAGGCCCAGAGTGTGGGCCAGTCGGCCGGAACCTGTCCAGACAGGGCTCCCAGCTGACTCAGAAACCTGGCAGAGGTCCCATCCAGCAGCCAGCTCCAGCGACGGGCCGGCCCCTGCTCATACTGTCCCCACGGCTCAGCTACCTTGCGACAAGGGGATGTGGGCCCTTGAACTTGAAGCAACTCACTGCTCGTGGAGAAAGCGGAATCCCAGGCTCTATGATTTAGAGAGAATTCAGAGATTATCTACTCAAAACCGTCTTCTTGAGAACAAAGGAGAGAGAGCCGAGAGGGGCAAAGTGGGGGCAACGAACCTGGGTCTATTCTGCCCCCATTCGGTGTTCTTACTACAGCACACCGGCCGTCTGGTTGTCCCCTGCCTTACTTGGCCTCCAGATAGAGAGGCTGGGGACATCAAAAGGTGACGCCAGGGTAAGGAGTCACCTCCCCGTGGTCGTGACTCAGCGTGAGAGACGCTGCACCGTCAGCCCAGGGATAGGTCATCCACGGATTGACCTGCCTTTGGCCAGCGGAGCCAATCAGTGGCTGCTGCATTTTCGTGACGCCTCACACATTTTGTCCATGATTTTCAGTGAATTTCACTGAGCGTGGAACCTGGTGCTCCGGTGGCCCTTATTAGAAACAGGAACCCCGCAGATTTCCTAACCGCTGGTTGATTTTGGACAAGCTGATCTCTGGGCCTCAGCTTCTCGGTCTCGAAGGTGAGAACACATCGTGTCAAGGCTCCCCTCCTCGCCACGTGATGGCATCCCCGTGACCTTGTCCCACCTTGGCCTCCACCTGGGGCCACGGACCCCAAACGGGGCTCTGCCTGAGCCCTCGTGGCTGCACTCTTCCCGTGTTTCAGCTCTGCTCGTAGGCACCCCCCTCAGCTGCCTTTCCTGGCAGTGTGCTCCCTCGCCTGTCCTGAGCCTATCCAGGTGGGTCATGTCCCAGGACGTCCGTCCTGCCTGACAGTGAACGTGGGTGGGGAGCCACTGAAGCATGGTAGCAGCATTTCTGCCCAACTCTGCTGCCTCCTGAAGGCCCCCTGGTATAAGGAGGCTTTATCTCTATCTATATAGATGTGCACCTGCATTGGTTCACCCATATCTATAGCAATTTCAAAGCGCTTTTTTTTTTAAGTTTATTTATTTATTTTGAGAGAGAGAGAGAGAGCGCGTGCACGCGCGCGTGCGTGGGGGAGGGGCAAAGAGAGAGGGGAGACAGAGCATCCCGAGCAGGCTCTGCCGCTATCCGTGTGGAGCTCCACTCGGGGCTCAAACTCGAGAACCATGGGATCGTGACCTGAGCCGAAATCCAGAGTCGGCCGCTTAACCGACTGAACGCCCCCCCAGGCGCCCCCAACGTGCTTTTCTATCCATCACATCAAGTGATTGTCACAACAGCCTTTTGAGGGCAGGGGGGTATGTGTGTATCTTTTGGGGGGAAAACCGAGGATCAAAGGGGTTAAACGTGCTGCCTGAAGTAATGCGGATTTGGAAAGCATTTGTACTTTGGAATTAGCCCCGGAAGTCGAATCCCAAATAGTCTGGTCACTTAACCTCACTGAGCTTCAATTTCTTCAACTGCAAAATGGAGATAGTAAGGTCACACCCCCCTTCTCTGCATGCTCCCTCCTTAAAATCACCTGATGTTTGTGTGCTGGCATAAGAGGCACAGTGAGTCAGAGGCTGGGGATGGGGACTGGAGACCAGTCTGCTGAGGCCCCACAAATTCCCCACCCCAAACTGATTCATGCCTTTGACCCTAGGTCTCTGCCAGGTGAGGAGACAGAACCGAGAGGCAGCAACAGGTGAGGACAGAAAGAGCCTTTGGGGTCCAGGTTCAGACACTCTTCAGAGCTCTTACATTCCATAAGCATCATGCTCAAAGGCATGTGTCTGATTTGTGGGGGGAGAATCGGGACTTGCCACATGTGTATGTCTTGGCCGTTACCAATAATGAGGTCATACCCAAAAGGCACTGACCTTTGAGTCAGAAAGCCAGAACTTCTACTCCTTGTTGGGCCACTGATTTGCTCCCTGGCCGTGGTCGAGCCTTTTGTCCTTTCTGGGCCTTAGCCGTCTCGTTGGTAAAATGAGGTCCTTTCAGCGCTTAAATCGTATGACATTATGAATTGAGCAAACGCACTTGAACTTACTAACTCGGAAGCAGATCCTAAGGTCTCCGGTGCCGTTTTTTCTTCCGGTGGAGGACTTCTCGACCCCCCCTGACGTTGCTTGCCTTGTTCGCTCTGAGCCTGGGCATGAGTGGGCGGTCAAGAATTTCTTGAGCTGTTGCATGAATGAGTCGATGGTTTTAGGTTTTACCCTGTGCCTTCTGGACACCTACTCTCATCGCGGCCGTGTGATTGGGTGGAGAGGGCGAGGGCCACAGAGCCAGACGAATTCCATCTCTGCTTATGAGCTGGGGGACCCTGAACAAGCTACTTAGCCTCTCTGAGCCTTAGTGTCTCCAGCGGTGCTCATAGGGTTGTTATGAAAATTAAAAGAGATAAGGGATGTAAAGGAGTTAACACAGTGTTGAGTGCATAGTAAATGCTCGAGAAATGTTAATTATCAGCACTGGTAGCCAAAGACACAGTGGCACCCAAAACCTGGTCCTTCTGAGAGGATAACAACAATCGTGAGAATAAATCCCTTGTGTTCGGTATATTACTTGAATAAACGGCCCAGTGGTTTTCAGGTTTTGTTGTAGTTGTCTGATTTGTAGCCTTATAATCCTGACAGCTATTGTAGGGGCCGGAGCCGGGACTGGAATCCGGGCCCTGGAGCTACAGAACAAAGCCCATGTCTTCAAGAGCTTTTTTGGTTTTAAGTTTATTTATTTTGAGGGCACCTTGGAGGGGCTCAGTCGGTTGAGTGTCCGACTTCAGCTCAGGTCATGATCTCGCAGTGCGTGGGTTCGAGCCCCGCGTTGGGCTGTGTGCTGACAGCTCAGAGCCCGGAGCCTGCTTCGGATTCTGTATCTCTCTCTCTCTCTCTCTCTCTCTCTCTCTTTCTCTCCTCCCCCACTGCTCACTCTCTGTCTCTCAAAAAATGAATAAACATTTAAAAAAAATTTTTTTAAAGAAAAAAAAGAAGTTTATTTATTTTGAGAGAGAGAGAGAGAGAGAGAGAGACAACTAGCGGGGGAGGGGCAGAGAAAGATAAAGGGAGAGAGAGAATCCCAAGCAGGCTCCACACTGTCAGCACAGAGTCCGATGCAGGGCTTGAACTCATGAACCGTGAGATCATGACCTGAGCCGAAATCAAGAGTCGGATGCCTCACCGACTGAGCTCCCCAGGCTCCCCTTCAGGGAACATTATAAATGTTTACATGTGCTCCTTCCTCACCCTATCCCTGTTGACTAATTCACTAGTCAACAAGAACCCACGGGCAGAAGCCTCATTGAGAGCTGGGCCCTGCGGACGATGGCGGACCCTCCACCAGAACAGTGGCAGGTGGCAACGGAATAAAAGGGGCAGATGGGAGACACTGCCGGTGGTTAATCTCTGAACACAACGAACTTTTTTTTGCAAAGGTGGGAGGCAAGAGAAAAGAAATAAAAGACATTCTGAACTTCTGAGACCGAGTGTCAGGAAGAAAAGCTGTGCTATGACTAGAAATGAGGAAGTTAAAAGGAAGGGCTGACTGGGGAGGGAAAATGACAAATTCACTTTTGCATCAAAAGCAGTGAAGGTGATGGGGCGCCTGGGTGGCTCAGTCAGTTGGGCGTCCGACTTCGGCTCAGGTCATGATCTCACGGTCCGTGGGTTCGAGCCCCGCGTCGGGCTCTGTGCTGTCAGTTCAGAGCCTGGAGCCAGCTTCGGATTCTGTGTCTCCCTCTCTCTCTGGCCTTCCCCCACTCACACTCTGTCTCTCTCTGTCCATCAAAAAATGAATAAATGTTGGGGCGCCTGGGTGGCTTGGTCGGTTGGGCATCCGACTTCGGCTCAGGTCATGATCTCATGGTCCGTGAGTTCGAGCCCCGCGTCGGGCTCTGTGCTGACAGCTCAGAGCCTGGAGCCTGTTTCAGATTCTGTGTCTCCCTCTCTCTGACCCAACCCCGTTCATGCTCTGTCTCTCTCTGCCTCAAAAATAAATAAACGTTAAAAAAAAAAATTTTTTTTTTTAAAAATGAATAAACGTTAAAAAAAATAAAAAAAATAAAAAAAGCAGTGAAGATGAGACCTGGCTGGATCCAAGCGATACATCTGCTAAGACCGATTTCTTGACTCAGGAGGTTATGGTGAGTCTGTCGGGCTAGTGGGACTTTCGGCTTTGCCTGTGTAGGAAGTTAAGTGGGTGTCGATTTGAGACCCAGAATCATCCCTCGTGTGGTCACATCACAAATTTGGCCCCTGAAGGAGAAAATATTGAGTGAGCCAAGGGCCAACAACATTTAGGGGGCAGGGGGAGGAAGAGACAGAAATTGAGACCAAAAAAGGGGTGGTCCTTGGGGCGCCTGGGTGGCTCAGTCGGTTAAGCATCTGACTTCGGCTCAAGTCATGATCTCACAGTTCGTGGGTTCGAGCCCCGTGTCGGACTCTGTGCTGACAGTACGAAGCCTGCTTCGGATTCTCTCCCTCTCCCTCTCCCTCTCCCTCTCCCTCTGCTCCTCCCCTGCTTGTGTGCTCTCTCTCAAAAATAAACATTAAAAAAAAGGCGGGGGGAGGGTGGTCCAACAGTAGAATTGGATAGTGTATTGTCATAGAACCAAGGGAGCAGGGCATGGCAAGAGGAAAGGAGGCCAGCCTGCCAGAAGCTTCTGAAAGGTCTGAGAAGGGTGATTGGACTGGCTGGTGACCTTTCAGAGAGCGTTCTAGAAGGTTTCATGGGAGCAGGATCCGGGGTTGGCATTCTAGGACCCAGTCTACTATCTGCTGGTCGAGGGGCCAGACCTGTCATCACCCTGAGTGCCCATGTCCTCGTCGGCAAAGATCTCTCAAAGATTAGTGGTGCCTTGGCCATCTTTGTCAACCAAGGAAAGGAGGAGCCAGAAGGGGCCAGAAGGAGCATGCAGCTTCGGCCACTGGTCCTCTGCCCACAGTCTGGGGGTGGGTGGTGGGGTGGGAAGGGGGACTCTGTGTCAGAACCCTATTCCCTCTCCTCACCCCCAGGGCTGTTCCCTGCAGGGCGTTGGGCGACCCCGTCCGTCCACCAGCAGACATCAGAGAACCCCTGTGAGCACAGACCGAAAGGCCCCCTCAGCTGTTCAGTGGGGTCTGGCTGTACAGGCTCCAGCCCCCAGGCCCTGTCTCCTAGCCCCCACCCCCATCCCACTCTGCCCAGCCTTTCACCCAGTTGGCTGGTGGGGAGGACCTGGGCTCCATGCCACCCAGGCTCTTCTCTTTTGTTTCTGATAAAGTGCAATGATCACGATGAGGTCCTGGCAAGATCCCCGGGGATGCTGCAGTGCTGGGGAGGAGGGATTCTGTGGGGCAGCGGGAAACCATGGGAACCGCGAGACTGGCTCTGAGATCACCCCTTTTCCTGAGTGACTCTGGGGTCAGCTGGGTACTGTGAGGTTTTCTCTAAAGGAGCAGACTCACCAGCTCCTTCAAGTAGCGACAGCAATAAATAACAGAGCAGAAGGGCAGATGGGGGTCAAGGCAGCACTGGCCATGGGCTCCAGCCTTCTAAAGTTCCCTCTCACTTCAGCCCCTCCTCCACTCCTTCCTGGAGTGCTCCCCTCCGCCCCACCCCCTGGCTGGCCTCCCCGCTTCGCGCCCATCCTCAGCTGTGCTCACTGCCTTTTAGACCTTGGTGGCTTCTCCTGCGGCCCTGTTCTCAGCCTTCGAGGCTCCTCCCCGAGATAATTCCCGGCTCTTCCTTTCAGATGATCACTCCTTCTTCTGAGCCCCATGACCTTTAAAAAATTTTTCATTACGGTTATCTACGTATTGTGTTAATCCCCCTTTGAAAAAAAAATCACAGCCTTGCTTGCTGTTTCAGTGCACCTTTAACGGACATCAAAGACTGCGTACTCTCCCTGAGTGCCTGCGTCACCCTCTCTTATCCTGTGAGCCAGGCTTTTTGGTTGTGGGTGTCTGTTGCCACTCTTTAAAGCCGGAGAGGCTTCATTCTCTTCCTGTCGGAGCTTATGACATGCATGAAGGACGCTCAGGACGGATACCAGCAGGACACAGAGGAGGCTGACCACTGTGGCCATGGCCCGGAGGGGACCCTGTGTGGCCTCCACTACCCCGCCCCCCACCTGCTGGCTAGAGTGATCTTCCTACCCCGCGACCCCCACCCTGCATCGGCTTGCTCTCCAGCGAAGTTTCTACAATGGCTCCTTTCCACTGACCTCATTAGAGAGAGGCAGGGTGATGTCCGGAAGGCGCCCGGCTGTGTCACTTGCTAGCTGTAAGCATTTCATCTTTCTTAAACCTCAGTCTCTCCATACCGTATTAGTGGTAACAAGATGGGTCCTGTTTGTCATGGAACCCGTGCCCCATCTGTTTGTCTCGCAACGGGCCAGTAAGTCGAGAGACAAGGTGTCGGGGCAAGAAAAGCAACTTTATTGAAGAATACCAGCTAACGGAGAAAATGATGAACGAACGTCCTGAAAGGCCATCTTCCTACCCCAGTGCCATCAGGAGTTTTTCGAGGGGGAGGGAAGCAGAAAAGAAGAAACGAGCTACAGTTGCCACGGGCGCTTAAGCAGTCAATCAGAAGTCTTTAACATAGGCCAGGTTGGGGGCACCTGGGTGGCTCAGTCAAACATCCCACTTCGGCTTGGATCGTGATCTCTCAGGTTTGTGGGTTTGAGCCCTGCATGTGCTGTTAGCACAGAGCCTGGAGTCTGCTTTGGATTCTGTGTCTCCCTCTTTCTCTGCCCCTCCCCTGCTCATGCTCTCTCTCTCTCAAAATAAATAAACATTAAAAAAAAAAAAAACATAGCCCAGGTTCTTCAATTTCCCTTAAGAAACTTTAATTTCTTTTTGAGAGAGAGAGAGAAAGACAGAGCATGAGCCGGGGAGAGGCAGAGGGAGAGGGAGACACAAAATCCGAAGCAGGCCCCAGGCTCTGAGCTATCAGCACAGAGTTCGATGCAGGGCTCGAAGCCATGAACCCTGAGATCATGACCTGAGCTGAAGTCCAATGCTTAACCTGCGTAACCGACTGAACCACCCAGGCGCCCCTCCCTCAGAAACTCCAAACAATTGATAACTATAAGCTTATCGTGTGCTTATGGAGTGACAGGCAAGAATGTTCTGTATTTTGTGCAACGTGTTCTGTCTTAATTCAGTACTCCTATTAAAACCTCAGGTCAACAGATGTCCCCAAGGGCTTACAGTGCCAGACAGGTCTAGTGTGGATTAACAAGCGAGGGAGAAGTGTCCAGGGCAAAGTGAATTCCAGATGGAGTCAGTTTTGCTACATGTTCACCTCTCAGGGTTGGGGTGAGACACCCTCATCAGGAGAGCGTGCCGGCGCTCCGGGACCTAGAAACCATCCCATTGAAATATGAGGGCCCCTCCTTTACTCCTGATTCCCAAGGCTGTCCTCAACCCCACCCCCGGTTTTCCTTACATCCCACTTATCCTCAGTCCACCTTCAGGATCCAGGGCTCCAGGCGAGACCTTTCGCTCTGGACACCGATCCAGCTGGAGTCTGGGGGCCTGCCTCCCCACCTAGCCTTTAGATGCCTCCCCCTTTATTTCCTGGAGTCTGTATGCAACACTACTGTCCAGTGTGAGTCGTGTGTGGTCCTGTACCGCACGCCGGTTCCGTCTCCCAAAGACCGTGCGCTTCCAGAGTCCAGGGCCAGGACCGTCCGGATCACCGTCGCGCCCCTCGCTCCCCCGCCACCACCATGGGCGCCTCGCACAAAGAGGCAGGGCGGAGGCCCCGCAATTCTTTTCTGAGATCTCCGCATTACCAGGGTTCCGAGCCCTGGGCGACGCCGAGGCCGGCTCCAGGGAGGCTGCAGGACGGCGCCAGCGTGGAAGGCGGGAGACACCGGAGTCCCGATTCCAGCGCTCGGGGGGAAGGGCGTCACCTGGGCCAGCCGCTGAGGGAGTGGGCCGGCATCAGGTGCAAAGCCCCGGAGCGGGGGGCGCGCGCGGGGCCCTGCAGCCACCCCCGCGCCGCCGCGCGGCTCTTCTGGGATCTCCTCCGGCGCCCCGGGGCTGGAGTGGGGGTGGGGGGCGGCGGGGGAGAGGAGCTGGTGGAGGGAGGGAGGACACGTAGCGGCCTCGCCGCAGGGCTCCACTCCGCGCGAGCGGGCGGGGGGAGCCGGGGACCGCCGCTCCAGCCCGCTGGCCTTCGAAAGATCCTCCTGGGCCAATGGCAGGCGGGGCGACGCGCCCGGATTGGTGCAAGCGCTCTGCTGATCACTGTGGAAACCCGGGCGGCGGAGAACGCGGGAGGATGCGGAGCCGCGGGCGGGGGGAGCCGGAGGGGCGGGCGGAGGAGGCATCGGGGTCCTGAGCTCCCCGGGAGTTTTTACTGGAGGCGAAAGTCCACCGCGGGCTGGCGGGCGGAGGGAGGGGCGGAGGGAGGGGCGGAGGGAAGGGACCGATTGAGGGCCCCGGGAAGCCGGAGAGACTCGGGAGGCAAGGCAGGGATACTCCCGAGCGCGGGCGAGGAGGCCTGGGGGCGGGGGCGCGGCGGGAGGAGGAGTAGGAGAAGACAAAAGCCGAAACCGAGCAGGGCCCGGGCCGCACACTCGGGCCGCCGGCGGAGGAGGCCGCAGTGCACGGGGCGTCCCGGGCGGCAGGCAGCATGGGGAAAGGGGGGAACCAGGGCGGGGGGGCCACCGAGCGCGAGGCGCCGATGCCCACCTTCAGCTGGGAGGAGATTCAGAAGCACAACCTGCGCACGGACAAGTGGCTCGTCATCGACCGCAAGGTCTACAACATCACCAAATGGTCCAGCCGGCACCCGGGTGGCCAGCGGGTCATCGGGCACTACGCGGGGGAAGATGCGACGGTAAGGCTCTGGGGGCTCCCCCGCCACCTTTCTCTGCTGCAGGCGGGAGTCGGGGGCCAGGAGTCCCAGGGCTGCAGACGAGACCTCCAGCGCTGAATGGAGCCTGGGGCGTCGGGGAGGAAAGGAAAAGTGTGCCTCCTGCGCTCGCCCTCCGCGCCCCCCCAGCCCTCATCCTTTAGGACGGCCCGGGCCACCCGGCTATGGGGATCGGATTTTGCGGCGCGGGAGGCGGCGCCGCCGTGGAGATCCGGGCGGTGGAGAAGCGCGCGGGGTCTACTGCGCGCGCTGGGACCCACGCGTCCGCTCCTCCCCCCGGGTTCACACGGAGCTAGGGACTCTCCGAAGGGGGCAATCGGGCTTTAGGGGGGGTGGCACCCCCAGCGTGGAAGATGGCGGCTCAGGGGCACCGCGGGACCGAGCGGGAGAGGGGCCAGTTGTGGACTCAGCGCGCGTCCCTCACTCTCCAGCCAGACAAGGGGGCGGGGAAGGAAAAAGCTCGTCCAGGCCGGGCTTGCTCCTGCTGGAATCCTTGTCTAAGAAGGTCCACAGTGGCTGCCACGAAGGGACCGCCCGGGACCTCCTGTTCCCAAGCCCTCAAGGACCACCGGGGGGTCGGTTTTTGGGCCCCCGGGGTGGGGAACTGGAAGGAGCGTTTGCAAAGCCCAGGTCGAGAGGGGCCTTGAGCTGCGTGGATTCAGCGGCACTAGGCGGGCTTGGCTACAGGTCCCAGCTGCACCAAGGTTACTCGCGGGCTCCTCAACTACTCAATGGTCCTCTGTTTCTAAATCCTGCCAGGAATGCCTTTCCTCATCTGCACACCGAAAGGTATTGGGGCTGGGGCGATGGGGCCTCGGCAGGAGCCACAGCTGCCCATCTTACCCACACCAAAGGTGTGGCTCTGCCCCTGGGGCACCTCCCAGCCCCCTCCCCTCACACCCCCGCCCCCAGTCTGAAATGCTTGCATTTCTTTAAGGTGCAGCTGGAGCCCAGTGGACTCAGATGGGAGAGAGGGAAGCGAAGAGAGAGTCAAGGAGGGAAGAAAGCCTCTCTTGGTGGCAATGAGCTGAAAGCTACTTGCGCAGGGTGAAGAGGGGAGAAGCCACGGGAGGGATATGTAGATCATTGCAGCTGGACGTTTGCTGTCCGGGGCTTTTGCTGTCCTAGCAGTATGGGCCCCTGGCGGTGCAACTTTTGATCTCCCTGCCTCTTTCAAGGCTCCTTGGGACGGGCCTAGCCAAGGAGGCCAGACCAGGCAGCTATAATCTCCGGCTGTTAATGGCTTGCTGCTTTGATGAGCAGGGTCCAGGCCTATGCGAGATCCCCAGGAGGGCCCACAGGAGAAGATGCTTACAGCTTTGGGGCCCATCCGGTCTCACCTGCTGGAGAACAGTGCCCCGGGGGCTGTAATGCGAATCATAACTTAGTGGACAAGAGGTTTTCAGACCATCTGCATTACGGCTTGGGGACCTTCCCACAAACTGTTGGGGGAAGTTGGGTAAGGGCGACTCAAGTAAAAAACCTGACTCCGGGTTGGGGTCTTTCCGCAATCAAACATATTTTCTTATGTGGAAAAATAATGTATTAAAAAAAATAATAATAATAAAAAAAAATAATGTATTGTGTGGCAAAGCACTTCGTAAGCTGTAAACGCTAGGAAAATGCCACGGACCAAGCGTTATCAGACAAGTTGGAGAAAAATGAAGATCGTGTAAAATGAGCAACAAGGCGGCGGGGGTGGGGGGGGCAGTGGCAGCGCCTGGGTGGCTCAGTTGGTTGAGCATCTGACTCTTGAATTTGGCTCAGGTCATAATCCCAGGGTCGTGGGATCGAGCCCCGAGTTGGGCTCTACGCCGAGTGTGGAGCCTGCTTGAGATTCTCTCTCCTCTCTCTCTCTCTGCCCCTCTCCCCTGCTTGTGCTCTTTCTCTCTCCCTCTCTCTCGAAAATAAAATTTTTAAAAAGTAAGCAACAAGGAATTGGGAGGAAAGAAGTTTGAATCTATGCCAGCTTTTATCGGAGTAGCAAAGCATATATACAACCCTTTCCCCCAAAGCTTACTACCTTCTACGACGAGGCTTTTATGGAGCGGTATGCCCTAACTGGTGGTGTGGTTGAGTTAACAGTGGAGTGTAAGACTGGATTCTCCCTCTTTCTCTCTCTCTCTCTCTCTCTCTCTCTCTCTCTCTCTGCTGTCTGGGACCAGGATGGGAAAAGGCCACGGGAAGCAGGGGGTGTATAAGAGGACTCGGAGAGGCAGGAATAGGTTAGGAATCAAGAGTTCCTTCGTTTTAAGCTGTTCAGCAGGTAGCTTTGCCCCTCAGAGCATGGACCTCTTCCTCAGAGCTTGGGGAGAGCCAGAGTGTCTGGGCCATGAAAGCTTGGGGAGGGACTGGGCAGCAGACAGGGACTGCTCCCCCCCCGCCCCCCGGAGCACTGCAGTGCACTGTTTTGAGCCCATCGCAAGGCAGGAACATCCTCCCAAGAGGTCAGAAGTCAAGGAAGCCATTCTTGAGACCATTCGGGGCCTCAAGAAGGGATTTTCCTGCTCCTGGAGAAAGGCCTCAGAAGTCAGGAACACCTCTTTGTTCCTCGAAAGGACAACAGAGCCAAGGACTGTTGTCATTTGGCACTTCTGCAGAAGTTAGCACTTGGCGTTGCCTGAACTTGATTTTTGCAACTCACAGGGCACATGCCCGCGTGTTAGCTCAGCCCCACAGGTATCTCTCATTGCTCTCGGGTTTAAAGACCTCGCTCAAGTTTAAAATTTTGCTCAAGTGGCAGGGCTCAGCCCTAAGCCGAGGGTTTCTGAATCTTCCCACCTCCCCTTCTCCCATCCACCCTCCCTTCCTATTCTTTCTTCCTCTGGCCCTCCGAACTTTCCTGACTTGGGGCCTTTCATCTTCAACTACGATTCATCTGACACATGTATTCACTGTCTCTGTGGCTTTGAGCTGGGCCCTGGGCATAAAGATGGATAATTCAGGGACGCCTGGGTGGCTCAGTTGGTGACGCGTTCGGCCCTTGGTTTGGGCTCAGGTCATGAGCGCGTGGTTCACGGGATCGAGCCCCGCGTCGGTCGGGCTCTGTGCTCATAGCAAGGGGCCTGCTTCAAGTTCTGTGTCTCCCTCTCTCTCTGCCCCTCCCCTGCTCGCATGTGCTCTCTCTCCTTCACTGTCTCTCTCAAAATCAATACACTTAAAAAAAAAGATGAATAATTCAGAGAGTGACCGCATCTATTGGGTTCGCTTCACTCCTTCCTCAAGCCCCCTCCTTCTAGGCACCAGCTCCCGCATTTCTGCCCCCTGCTCCTGCCTTGTCTCCAACTTCTCCTGCCCTGTCTGCATAGGTCCCCTCTTAGAACCGAGGGAAGGTGGGAAGAGGTCAGGATTGGTTCCATCTGTGAACCTGCTCCTACGCTGTTCTGAAAAGGCACCACACTGAAAATGGAACAAATCTCTGACCTCCTGTAGATAGGGCAGGGGGGCCACGGTTTTGAGAGGCAGAGGACCTAGAATCGCATCCCAGCTTTGTGAATCCCGCGGCAAGGCACTTGCTATGCACTTTGCGTTCTAGGTCTGTGAAATGGGAGGTCATCGCCAGGCTCAAATGGGTGTGCGTGAGTTCACCCCTTGAACTTGAGGACGCGCTCTGAGTGTGAGGGATCGGTACTGTACTTACTGTGTGTCCCTTGGCCTCCCGCGCACAGGTGGGCACGTGCATGTCCCCAGCACACATGGCAAGGGGGTTCAGGAAATAGGAAACGGAGTGTGAAGAAGAGAGACTTCAGTGACCCCATTTTTACCAAAGGAAGAGGCATTCGCTGCATTTGAAATCCGTCTTCTGGTTGTGACTGGAGGGCAGCTGTACCTCCTAGAGCTGGATCGGGACCGAGCAGTCCCGTTCCCACTGACTGCGGTCTCAGGGAGGGTACCGTCCCCAGCTCAGCATCCTCCCACGTCTTAGCATCCGTGAGAATCTGTTGCCTTTTGCAGGCACCTGCTTCCTGTGCGACTGCACCCTTCCCACCCCCGGGGGGGGCGTTGCATGGGCCAGACATCAGCTGGCGCACTCCCCTCGAGGGCCCTCTGGCTGCCCACAGCCTCCACTGCCCCCTTTCCCTTGGCCCAGGGCCTCTGCTGTGCAGAGGAAGTCAGCGACCCCGTCTCTGGCCGGGAACTCAGGGTCCCTCCTCTGCTTCTCCCTCTTTAACCCCTCTTGTTCTCCAGAGTCCCTGCAACCTGGAAAACCTGGAATGCCCTGATTTTGCTGCTCCTGTACTTTCCCGGTCCCGGGTTAAGGCCCCAGATGTCCAAAGCCGGACCGGAGACTAGCTTTGCTCTGCTGAGAAGGGGACATAGCCAGAAACAGATCATGGCACCCAACCGTTCGTGTGGTCGGAAGACCCTGGGGCCGGGCCAGGGAAGGTGTCTTCATGCAGAGGTTGGCTGGCGTTGGCCCTGGGTTGGTGGCAGAAGCAGGAAATGTGGCGTGTGTGTCTTCCTTTTGGGAATCTTTGGTGCTTCTGCCTGCGGCCTGCCCTCCCCACCCCCCGCTACACACACCTGCCCACCTGCCCTCCTGGGGACAGTTCCAGTCTGCTCCCAACCTGTCCCCACTCCCTTCTCTTTGCCCCTGTCCCAGCCCTTCCTGGAAAGCCTTTGGCCTCCCTTCCTGTCGGGCTAGGGTAGATTCTGGTTCCAAGTCAACGTTTGCATTGCCCTGTCTTGCCTTGCCTGGGGACCCACCTTACACCAGCCAGACCCTTCTGTAACCAAACAGCTCCCGAGAACTTTCTGTAAGTGCGTGAGGCCTGCCCGTGACACTCCATGCTCCAAAGCGGGGAGACCCAAAAAAGTGCTCAACTCTCAGGGAGGAGAAAGCTCGTTTGGATTGACGCCTGTGTACTAACATTGGAAAACTCTAGTAGGCACCCCTGGAATGTGACGGTGGGCTAGCAGTTTCACCTCCCTCAGCCTCTTGTCTTTAAAATAGGACCTGCCTGGGGTGCCTGGGTCAGTCAGTTAAGCATCCGACTTAACCGACTCAGGTCAGGATCTCGCGGTTCGTGAGTTCGAGCCCCGCATCGGGCTCTGTGCTGACAGCTCAGAGCCTGGATGGAGCCTGCTTCCGATTCTGTGTCTCCCTCCCTCTCTGCCCCTCCCCTGCTTGCTCTCTCTCTCTCTCAGAAATAAACATCTTAAACATTTTTTTTAAACCTAACAAAATTAAATAGGGCCTGCCTCAGAGTTTGGTAAAGATTACTGCCTTACGTGCACAAAGCCTGTGACTCAGTGGCTGTGTCAGTGTGGGATGGTTCCACAGTCAGCAGCACGGGTGCTGGAGAAGGTGAAGTGTTCTGGGGTCTTAGAAGCACGAGCAAAGTTGCACCAAACGGCACAAGAAGAGTCTGAACGTGATTGCAGAGTGGAAAGGCTTCCACGGGGTCAGAGAGAGCACAGCTGGGGGGTCCTGGGCCCTCGCATTCACTTGCGAGCCCCTCCTAGGCACTGAGGTTGCTCGTAGTGAACCAGACAGTTGGGGTCCTTCCCTTGTGGAGCGCGTATCCTTGTGGGAGAGACCAGCGAGAAGGAAGTGAGAACATACAACGGCTTGCGAATTCGACAACTGTGAGGAAGACCGCATAACAGGGCGAGGCCCAGAGAAAGGGTGGGACTGGAGGGTGGTTGGGAAAAGCCAGCCGGGGGACACTATGGGAGCAGGGCTCCAGACAGAAGGAAGAGCTGTGCAGAGACCCCGGCATGGGCACGAGCTTGGTGGGTTCGTGGGTGGTCCCCCCAGGCCTGCTCAGAAAGCGGTCAGAACTACTTGCAGACTTGAACTTCACCTCCCAGCGAGGAGTAGAGAGCAGCCGGCCCTCAGGAAACTGCCTCACCAAGGACTTCCTGTCATTTCTCGAAAGCCGTGGTCTGATGTGAGGACGGCCAATGGAGAGGCTTCTGTAGGCTCTCACTGGAGGGCAGCGTTGCCTCCATGGCACCGCCGATGCCCGGGCCCTGCTTTCAAAGCTCCCGGCCGGCCTTTCCCCGGGGAGCCTCGAACTTGGCGCTGGGAAGGTCCTCACTTCTCAGAGGGCGCTGAGGCTGGCCCAGAGTGGCGGAGCTGGTCAGCGCCGGCCCCCAGGCCCCCTCCCCTCCTGCCCGGGGCCCAGACCAGCATCACATCTCTGCTCTGAAAATATACTTGATCTGAGCCCTTTCTGTTCAGCTAGTGGGGCATGGACTTTTTTTTTTTTTTTGCCTCCAAAACTGCACAAAGTGTTGCTTTGTAAGTCTGTTCTAGATACAAATGGAATAAAGACTGGGCAAAAAGACTTGATGCCAGGGATGCAGTGAGGGAGCGGGAGAGGCCTGGCGATTGCTGTCGTGAATACCTGTATTTCCTCAACCAAGATCGCAACGTTTTGCCACTTTTGCATTTCCCCTCTTTATGCGCGTGCGATTTTCTTTGCAACCTCGGCCCTAGATTCTTCACCACCTCCCCCTAAGAATAATCACAATGCTTTTGCTGCTATTAAGAAACCTAATAATAACTCCTTAATGTGATCAGATGTCCGGCCCATATTCAAATTTTCTCATTCAACTCCCAAAATGTCTTGGAAAACGGCTGAGGTTTTTTTTTCTCCCCCCCCCCCCCCCCCGCAATATGAGCCTTTCAGATCAAGCATTGCTGTTTTTATGTTTCTGCTTTTTAAAAGTAAATGTTTATTCATTTAAAAAAATTTCCTTAATCTTTATTTTTGAGAGAGAGACAGAGTGTGAGCAGGGGAGGAGCGGAGAGAGAGGGAGACACAGAATCCGAAGCAGGCTCCGGGCCCTGAGCTGTCGGCACAGAGCCCGACACGGGGCTCGAACTCACAGACCGTGAGATCATGACCTGAGCTGAATTTGGACGGCTGCTCAGCCGACTGAGCCACCCAGGGAGGGGAGGGCAGAGAGAGAGAGAGGGAAACCGGTTCCGAAGCAGCCTCTGGGCTAACAGCAGAGTCCGATGCAGGGCTTGAACTCATGAACTGTGAGATTATGACCTAAGCCAGAAGCGTGCACTCAACTGAGCCATCCAGGTGCCCCAAGCATTGCTGTTTTTATATCTTTGTGTCTTATCTTTGTCGGTTTTTAAAAATTGAAACACCCACCACCCAACACGCACACGCACACTTTTTTCTCCACTACGGTGACATTTCTGATGATTTCTCGTGGCGTCATTCTAGTCCCCTGCCCTGCAATGTCTCAGTTTGGTTCACTGCAGGGTAAATGTTGACCACTGGGACAGCATGTTGTAGCCCACGAGGGGGACCTGATGCCAGCTCACCTCTAATGGAACTGCTGCATCTGTTATGAGGTGGCTTAGATAATAATGTACGTAACAGAGGGGCGCCTGGGTGGCTCAGTCGGTTAAGCGTCCAACTTCGGCTTAGGTCACGATCTCACGATTCGTGGGTTCAAGCCCCGCGTCGGGCTCTGTGCTGACAGCTCAGAGCCTGGAGCCTGCTTCGGATTCTGTGTCTCCCTCTCTCTCTGCCTCCTTTCCACTCGTGCTCTGACTCTCTCTCAAAAAATAAACATTAAAAAATAAAAAAAAAAAAGTAATGGACATAACAGAAAAAAACCTGGAGAAAATAAACTAAAATATTAACAATGGTGCTCACCGTCTGGGTGGTATTTATTTTTCTCTTTATTCTTCTGTACATTCCTTCAATTTGCCCAAATTAGGCATGCTATTACTTTATAATCAGAATTACGATAATATGATGATATGATATTACAATATTATTTTTTTATTTTAAAGGCAATGTATCCGTGTTAGAGAAAGTTGGAAAAGGAATGAAATCAACTTAACACGTAATAGTGTAAGGCTTCTCCAAGGTTTTTTTTCCATAATTTCAGTAATTATTTTCATGCTTTTTCAGATTACGGAAACTTTTTTTTTTTTTTTTCAGAAATGGTTTTTACCTAGTTCTGTAATTGTTTTTGGTTTGACGTGATCTCCTAAGCACGTTTTCTGTGTCGTAGCAGGCTCCAGCCCGGTGCTGTTGGCGGCTAGCCAGGTGCACAGCCTGGTGGGTGGTCCAGGCACCCCTTGGAGGGATTCTACGGAGACTCTCATCCTTCCTGGGCTCTGCCCAGCTCTGTGCCCGCACAGTGCCTCTCCCTGGAGGGGCGCATTTTTCTGACTCACTCGGCGGCATCCTGAATGTCCGCATGCACCCTTGGTGAGCTCAGGGTGGCGACCCAGGCATGCCGCCGGTGCAGCTGGGCACAGAGGGATCTGCCAAGATGAGGCTGGAGAGAACATTTAGGGCCGGGTCCCGGGAGGCCCCAATCAATGTGGGGACACAGAGAGCCGGTGCTGGTGAGCCCTGCCCTCCCTGGGTTGAGGCCCCCACTCACCACCTGCTTTCCTGCTCCCCAGGATGCCTTCCGAGCCTTCCACCGTGACCTTGATTTTGTACACAAGTTCATGAAGCCTCTGCTGATCGGAGAGCTGGCCCCGGAAGAGCCCGGCCAGGACCATGGCAAGAATGTGAGTGTGCCCAGACCAAGAAAGGAGGGGAGGGTGTGTGGGGAGAGGAGGAGGTGCTCGCCCAAGACAGAAAGTGCCAGCGTGGGCCAAGGGAGCTTTATGTCAGTCCAGAAGAGCCACTGCCCAATATCTGGGGTCAGAGAGCACCCAGAGGCTCTGCAGTGAGCCCTCTCCTCTTGCTGCCAGCCTGGGCTGGCCCCCTACCTTCGAGTAATTCATCCCCCACCTCTTCACCTCCAGGGTCTCAGTCGAGCTAGGCTGGCACAGGGTCCTTCCTTCTTGTCCAGCCCCTGAACCCCCCTTCCACCCACCCCCCCCCCACACACCATTTTCTCTCTCCTTCCCCGGGAAATTCCAGCCCTTCCCTGTTGCCCCCCAAGGTCATCCTCCCCCCCCCCCAGGCCCGGGAGCCTGCGTGATCCCCGCCCCCCCCCCCCCCCCCCCCCCGCACCGCAGGCAGGCAGCTTCTCTCCTCTCCACAGTGTCCTGTGGTCTCCCTCCTTCCTGGCTTTGCTTCTCTGGCCCCCACCTTGTTTCCCTGCTCTCCCTGCTGCTTAAATGGTTGGCAGATTCTTCGACATTTATCACCCAGGCTCCCAAACCTGGCTTTCTCCATGCACGCCCCGCCCCATCTACCCTTTCAAAGCACCCTCTCTCCTTCCCTGCCTGCCCTACCCCTGCCGCCCAGCCCCCTTCTGTCTCCCAGTCACGTTCGTTTCCCCAGAGCCACCCCCAACTCCTCCCTGGTCTCCAGGGCCCCACATCCCCAGTGCCCAACAGGTGTCCTGCCTCCCTGAGCTGTCTGCTTTGTCTCCCCCACCGCAATCCCCTCAAGACTCGACAGAGTGCCCAGAACAAGTCAGGGCAGTGTCGGGGAGTGGGAAATGCAAGCTTGCATGTGCCTGTGTGTGTGTGTGTGTGTGTGTGGTAATATATACATATCCGTAGCATCAACTTTACCATTTTAACCGTTTTTAGATGCACAGTTCAGTGGCTTTGAGTGCATTCAAACTTTGTCATGCAAACTTTACCACCACCCATGTCCAGAACTTTTTCCCCACCCTGAACTGCTACTGTCCCCGTTAGACATGAACTCCCCGGTCTCCCTCCCGCCAGCCGCGGTCAACACCATTCTACATTCTGTCTGTGATATGCCCGCTCCAGGTAACTCAGTTAAGTGGAATCATACAATATTTGTCCGTTGGCGTCTGGCTTAATATCACAGAGCACGATGTCTTCAGGGTTCATCCGTGCGGCAGCAGGTGTCAGATTCTCCTTCCTTTTTGAGGCTGAGTGATATTCCACTGTGTGGATGCACCACATCCTCCACTGACGGAGGCCTGGGTTGCTTCTGCCTTTGGCCTTGTGAATAATGTCACTGTGAACACGGTGTGTACAAGGCAGGCTTTTGAGTCGAGTCCTTTCTCCGCTACTCGACTGGCTGTGGCCACACGGTGCGGTCCCCAGGGCTGCGGAGGCCCAGGCGGGTGCCGTGGAGGCCGCTGATGCGGTGCACGGTGGCCGGGCTCCCTGGGGTCGCAGGCTTGTGGATCGGCCTCCCTGGCCACCGCTTCTCTGGGCCAGAAGACGTCGGTCCCCTCCAGAGCAGCCAGGTGGCCGACACCTTCCCTGTGCTCTTGCTCAACAGTCCCAGATCACGGAGGACTTCCGGGCCCTGAGGAAGACCGCCGAGGATATGAACCTGTTTAAGAGCAACCACCTGTTCTTCCTCCTCCTCCTGGCCCACATCATTGCCATGGAGAGCATCGCCTGGTTCACCATCTTTTACTTTGGCAATGGCTGGATTCCAACCGTCATCACGGCCTTTGTCCTTGCTACCTCTCAGGTGACGTGTGACACCCTCACCGGTCACCGGAAGCCCCCGCCCCAACCGCCCCCCTCCCCCGCCTCCAGCTCACAGAGGCTGGTTACGGGTGAAAGCTGGCACTGTGAAAGCATCTCTCTCCCCAGGCCCAAGCTGGATGGCTGCAACACGATTATGGCCACCTGTCAGTCTACAAGAAGTCCACATGGAACCACTTCGTCCACAAGTTCATCATTGGCCACTTAAAGGTAAATACCAGCAGCCCTGGGCGTCCACCCGTCAGTCAGCGGTTGGCACGGCACCATCTCACTTTGTGGAAGCCAGGTCTCCTCTTGGATCAGTGGCCGTGGCCGCAGGGTAACGAGGCAGAGCCACCTGTGAGCAGTCTCTTCCCACCGGGCTGCTCTGGGCTCTGGGACTGAGCACATCCTGCATTTCTCTGGCCTTCCGAGCCTTGTCTCCATATTAAATTAGACCCACAAAACCAGCAAAAAAAAAAAAAAAACCCAGAGGTCAGGTGTATCCTGTATCCTGCTTTTGTATATTGACTCAATTGATTATATTGTTTACTCCTTATCTAAAGCCTTATCTAGTAAATTCCTTTTAATCTCAAAGGGAGATATTGTCATAGAAGTCTTTAGATAAGGGACATCAAATAGCATGATGATCAGCTGAGCCCAAGGGCCAGTGCTATTTATTTTTTATGAAAAAAAAATTTTTTTAATGTTTATTTACTTTGGAGAGAGACAGAGCATGAGCAGGGGAGGGGCAGAGAGAGAGGGAGACAGAGTCCGAAGCAGGCTCCAGGCTCTGAGCTGTCAGCCCCGACGTGGGGCTTGAACCCACAGTCATCGAGATCATGACCCGAGCCGAAGTAGGAGGCCCAGCTCACTGAGCCACCCAGGCACCCCGGGCCAGTGCTGTTTAAAGCTCATGAGTAAATAGGTCCTCCTTTCTCACCTCCTTGCTGATGAGGGGGTGTCCCCACAAAGCTTTACAGTGAGGCAAGTTCGGAAGAGGACAGGCTGGCCTTGCCTGTGACCTTGTGCTCATCTGATAGCCGTATGTCCTTGGTTTTGGAAATAAGTCCTTCCCAACTCATTCTGAAACAGATCATCCCCCACTCAGCCCTTCCCCAGCAGCCCCCAGCTGCTCCCTAAGAAAGGCTGTGTCCTAAACAATTCCATCCCTCCTCACCCTGGCGTGGGAAGAGCTATATGTGTGGATTAAGCATGTCCCCCTGCAACTCAGGCTGCACGGAGCCCTTGGCTTGTCGGCTGCGGGTCTGGTTGGGGGTGAACTGGCGACGAACTAGTAACGAGTTCCGCAACAGTTCGCCTGGCCCTGAGCCTGAAGGGGCCTGAGAACCTGGTTTCTTTCCAAACATTCAGGGGTGAAGGGAGAGGGTACGTATAGTGGAGCGCTTTGTTTTGTTTCATACTCTTTTCTGTTGGAGAAAACCCTCCTCTGTATTGGAAAGTAACAATTCACTCCCAACCGGTGTCAGCCCCACACGCTTAACAAAGGTGGGCCGGGCCGCCGGGTCCTGTTTCCAGACGCCGGGTGGGAGCCGGGAGGGAAGGCCTTTCCTGCCTGATGTCCCTCGGTCTTTGAAGGACCCTGGAGCCTCGCTCTTATGTCAGATGGAAGACGAGGCCAGGACAGAGGACATGAGTTTATGAAATCAGAACCCTGGCACAACGGGCAGAGGTCGGGGACGTGGGTTCCGCTCGTGCCTCGCCAGCCCTCCGCTAACCGTGTCCTTCCGGCTGTGTCTAGGCTAGTGGCACAGTCATGCAGTTCACCCCGGGGTGCTCTGGAGCCAGGAGGGTAACGGCTTGCCTGAAATCGCTCGGGTACCCTGTAGTCACACAGCGGCAGGCAAGTCTTGTAGGCCCAACTGTTCTTCTGGTCCCTTTGCTGGGAAAAAAGGGGGCTGGCTGCAGGGAGGTCCCCAAGTGCCCTGCCAACTTGGATGTTTTAGCACAAGCCTGTGAGGACGGAGAACGGCGGGCCGGGAGCCTCGAGGAGCTGGGACCTGATCCTTACTGGCACCCTGCTGTGCTCCAGGATTCCAGTGTGAGCTCCCCACATCCCGAGGGCCCCCTCTCCTTCAGCCCTGTCACTTCCAGTGGACAAGAGTTCTGAGCCATCACGCCTCTGTTGAAAACCCTTTATTTGTTATTTAAAAAAAAATTTTTTTTTTTAATGTTTATTTTTGAGTGACAGAGCGTGAGTCGGGGACGGGCAGAGAGAGAGGGAGAGACAGAATCCGAAGCAGGCTCCGGGCTCTGAGCTGTTGGCACAGAGCCCAACACGGGGCTCAAAGCCACGGGCCACGAGATCATGAGCTGAGCTGAAGTCAGACACTCAACCGACTGAGCCACCCAGGCACCCCTGTTTAAAACCCTTTAATCGGTACTCTGCATCTGGAGATGGAAACCAGAAAACTGGCAGCCTTTTCAGTACATCTCGGGCCACCAGGACTAGGGTTAAGGCGAGGGAGGCACTTGCCTCACGCACACAATTTCGGGGGACACCAAAAGACTCAGTAATCGACATTTGAATGTGTTTTTTAAAAAAACGAAATTAATGCAAAAAACTTGCCCGTGAACAAAATAGCAGCATTTTAAAGAAAGGTCAGGGCTGTGCTGAGCCATATTGGAACCTGAGACAAAAGGGAGGAAAGATGTGGGGCGGCACCTGGGTGGCTCAAGTCGGCTAAGCGTCTGACTCTTGATTTTGGCTCAGGTCATGATCTCGCAGTCCATGAGTTCGAGCCCCGCGTCGGGCTCTGTGCTGATGGCTTGGAGTCCGGGGCCTGCTTCAAGTTCTGTGTCTCCCTCTCTCTCTGCCCCTCCCCTGCTCGCGCTCTGTCTCCCTGTCTCTCTCTCTCAAAAATAAATAAACATTTAAAAAAATGAAAAATAAAGGGGTGCCTGGGTGGCTCAGTCGGTTGGGTGGCCGACTACAGCTCATGTCATGATCTCGCGGTCTGTGAGTTCGAGCCCCGCACCCTGCTCTATGCTGAGAGCTCAGCGCCTGGAGCCTGCTTCCGATTCTGTGTCTCCCTCTCTCTCTGCCCCTTTCCTGCTTGCTCTCTGGTCTCTCTCCTTCTCAAAAATAATAAACATTAAACAAATAATAATAAATTAAAAAAATAAAAAATGAAAAAAAAAGAAGAAAGTGAGGCAAACCAAAAGTAGATTCAGAAACTCTTGTTGATGCATTTGCTTGCTTCATTACAGCCAGGGGTACACGTTTTTCCTTTTCCCTCAGGCTCTGATATAGCTCAACCCCGGGATTACTGGCCTCGATCCTGGGTCTCCGACTCAACCAAAGGGCTTTTGGCTTCTGGAGCAGTCCACACTACCCCTTCCCCGACCCTCAAGGCCTGCCCCCAGCCTCCTCCCCTCTGTCTGGAAAGCACCTGTCACTCACTCTGCCAGGCCCTCTCCTGCCCAGCCTGCAGAGCGAGCCAGTCCCCTCCTCCTGCAGGTTTGCTTCTCTTCCTGGGCCCCATCTCAGTGTGCTAGGGTGCCTTCCTCTCCTTCCCTAGTCAGGGGCTTGCCTCTGGATCGCTCTGCCTAGTGAAGAATGGAAAAGAATCGCGGCAGGGGAACAGCAAGATCAAACAACATTTTGTCTCTGATCTGCCCAGAGAGTGAGATAGCTCTCGGGCAGTCGGTCACTGAGTCATCCCCGGTGGCGGTGGCGGGGGAGGGGGGGCGGTTTCACAGTTCAGCCTTCTTTCTTTCACTTACTTATTCATTCAACAAACATCGCTGGGTTGGTGTATCCTAAACATCATGGCTTGCTCCTCAATTTCTTTGTGCCAGAGACTTCTCCATATGACCTTCCCCAGGAGTTGGGTTCCTTCCTTCTGGCTGGAAAGGCGAATGTGTCATCTGATTATCTGATTTTCCAGTCCTCTGAACTCTCGCTCACTGTCTTCTTTTTTTTTTTTTTTTTTTTTTGGCTCTGATGGGTTTTGAGACTCACCTGCTCACAGGTCTCCACAAAGGCTACAGCTGCGGGTGGCTGTGCCAGCCCATGACTCTTAGTGTCCAGAGGTCGTGTGTGTGCCAAAAGTATCTTCCAAGTAAAATATTTGTTTTAGCAATGAGGCCTTTTTCAGATGGCCGGACCCTTGGCCAAAGAGTTGATTGATCATGGAGTAGTTCACCAGTAAAGAGACAATCATCAGGAAAGTCTTAATTTCCTTTTGTGGGCCACAGGGCAACTTTGGGGGATGGGCATGTCTCCAAAGTGTGGCAAGAGCTGGAGTTGGTGAGCCAGAACTTTCTGACCTTGCGGGACATCCTTACATAATGCTTCTTGTCTCCTGGAATCATGGTTTTATATTTACATATTAGAACTGGGAAGCTATTACCTGTTCCTGTTAGGGGTCATTTCTTAAATCCTCCTTCTGGCCTCCCGGGTGTGACCTCACCCCTCGGTACAGCAGCCTATCCGGCTGTCGGGTTGCCTCTTGCCAACGGCTTATGGTATGTGCTCAGATTTATGCAACCGTCGTTTGGGGGAGCATCTTCATCACTCCCAAAAGAAACCTCAAAGCTCGTGGCCACCCCCTCCCAACCCCCTCATCCCTCCCCCCCATCCCCAACCCCAGCCCTAGGCGACCACGGCTCCTTCTATGTCTAGATTCTCTATTCCAGACATTTCATATAAATGGAATCACGTACGTGGTCCTTTGTGTCTGCCTTCACCCACTTACCATGATGTTCTCAAGGTTCCCCCGCGTTGCAGCAGATATCCGTGCCTCACACCTTTTTGTGGCGTGGCCAAACGGTATCCCGCCATGCGGATCAACCACGTTTTATTTATCCAGCCTTCAGGCTGACGGACATTGGGTCGTTCCCACTTTTGGCTTCTTTTGAATAATGGGAACGTCGGTGTCCAATTTTGTGTGGCCGTGTTTTCATTTCTCTTGGGTACCTGCCTCGCAGTGGGATCCCGGGCCAAAGAGTAGAGACCACTTCTTACCGTCTCCTGAAACAGAAGTGTTTCTCCTTGTAGAACGTGGCAAGTGGGGGACATACAGAGGATGCGGGGGGTGGAGGCTCACACCTGGTGCTGGTAGAGTCCAGAGGCCACCCGACGCCTGCCAAGGCGCCCGCCTAGCACTAGCTGTCCTTGCCCGCCATCGCTGAAGGCGATGGGAAGACGGGCCTGGAGGGGTGGCGTGGCTTGGCTCCACCCAGAAGTCCTGGCCTCTGGGGCCGCCCAGCGCTCTGGACTTAGTACCGGCAGGACTGCATTCTGATGTTTGGGGGGTGGGGGGTGCCCAAGGCCCCGTGTATGATGGTGAAGTCAGCCCTGAGCACTGGCGCTCCTAAGAACTGGTCCCCGCCCCCCCCCCCCCCCCGCCAGACAACTGTGCCACTCACCCCGTCTTCCCCCGCAGGGCGCCTCCGCCAACTGGTGGAACCATCGTCACTTCCAGCATCACGCCAAGCCCAACATCTTCCACAAGGATCCGGATGTGAACATGCTGCATGTGTTTGTCCTGGGCGAATGGCAGCCCATTGAGGTACGATGAAGGGTCAGTGTCGACGTGGGAAGTGTTTGGCCCGAGGGGGAACCAGGGAAGGAATCCTGCGGGTTGAATAGACATCCAAACGCATCTGCATCTAATGCGTACGTGGAAACCTTTCCCGAATTACTCAAGCTGGAATTTCTGTGGCGTGGCCTCACGTACAAATAACGGATCAGCTCCTTATCGGTGTTAGGGGCCTCTCTCCCTCCTGTGGGCTGGGGGAGAATGCCTCCTGCCTTGTTTCTTCCTGGGGGCAAGGGAAACCTGATTCCGGTTTCGCAGGGAGGCACAGTCCCAGGGCTCGGGCGCGGTCCCCCAAGATCAGCTCAGGGAAGTCTTATTTGGAGAGTCAGTCCTCGATGCTGGGAGGGACCTTGGCCAACCCGCTTCACCATAGGTGACAAAGTGAGGCTCAGCGGAAGGAGGGGGTGTGTTCAGGATCACATGGGTTAGTGGCTAGTCTGGGACGAGGCCCCAGATCTGACAGCCAGGTCCTTTCCCTTCCACACTACCACACGGCCTTATTTTTATATTCGTTCCTTTTTTTTATTATAAATCTAGAACTTACCCATTACAAGCACTTAAGTGGTACAGAAATACACCAAGTGACAAAGCTAATCTCCTGTTACCTCTATTGTCCCCCTTTGCCCCAAAGATCATACCCCTGAGGGTGACCACTAATGACAACATAGCATATAAATTCTTCCAGATTTCTTTTTTAGAAACCAAGCTTAAAACTTAGACATTCTTGGGGCCCCTGGGTGGCTCGGTCGATTAAGTGTCTGACTCTTGATATCGGCTCAGATCTTGATCTCATAGTCATAGGATCGAGCCCCAAGTTGGGCTCCGGGCTGACAGTGTAGAGCCTGCTTGGGATTCTCTCTCCCTCTTTCCCTCTGCCCCTCCCCAACTCGTACTCGCTGGCATGTGTTCCCTCTCTCTCTCTCTCTCTCTCGTTCTTTCACTCTCAAAAATAAACTTTAGGGGTGCCTGGGTGGCTCGGCCTGTTAAACATCCAACTTCGGCTCAGGTCATGATCTCACAGTTCGTGGGTTTGAGCCCCGTGTCGGGCTCTGTGCTGACAGCTCGGAGCCTGGAGCCTGCTTTGGATTCTGTGTCTCCCTCTCTCTCTGCCCCTCCCCTGCTCACACTCTGTCTCTCTGTCTCTCTCTCTCTCTCTCAAAAATAAATAAATGTTTAAAATAATAAGAAAGAAAGAAAGAAAGAAGGGAAGAAAGAAAGTTAAAAAAAAAAAAAACGACAAAGTAAACAACCTTAGACATTCTATCCTGCCCCTTGCCACCTTACCAAACATGGACCCCTTTCTGGGAGTCCCAGGTGCATCAGCCTTTGCTGGGGTCTGGCCAGTGCTCTGGTGTATTTCTATACCATAACATAACCCATGCTATTTTATAAGACAGGAAAATACATTACTAATTCTCAACTTCTCTTCTCTAGGGTTTAATTTACAAAAAAAAAAAAAAAAATCTACATATGCTTTGCTGTTTGTAAATATGGTGGTGAGATGAGTTTAGGATATTTTTTCGTTGCTCTTGTACAACTCGTAAGCGTCACGCTGCCGTGCACAGAGTAGGGACTCCGTAAGCATTTGTCAAGAGAGGCGCATCAAGGAAGGAGAGGGGCCTGGGATTCCCAGCGGTGCTGTGGTGTTCCCGACGATATTGGCATCCAAGCATTGGAACAAGGAATGGAGAGAGCCTGTTCCTCCAGTTCTGGCTCTTACCCTGTCTTTCCCATTTCAGTTCCACCCAAGAGAACATCTGAGCAGAAACATGGGTTTTCCGTGGCCTTGTCAATGCAGAGGAAATTAGCCAAAATTCAGTGCTTTGGAAGCGAGGAGCCTCTCTGGCCAGGCAGGGATTATATTCTCTGCCGAAGCACAAGCTTGCCCTGTTTCTTCTAGGAAACAGTTTGCTAGCTTTGATGTGAGGTGTCCGGATAGCGGGGCCGACGAACTTGGGGCCTCGATGAGTGAGGACAAAGGCTTCCCTTTCTCCCTGAGGCTTCATGTGGTAGAGTCGTCGGCTGTCCTGCCAGATGCTCTCTGTGTCCCTAACAACACAAATCCAGTCTCACCAGCTCTGCTGGCAGGAAGCCTTCTTTCCTCTCCGTGTGGTGGCCAGGGAAACCTCTTTCAACATCTCGTCTCCGTAGACACTTCTGGAACGCCAGCTTTGGGGCAGGTGCTGGGGAGGGAAGGTTCGGGGATCTGGTTATCGGATGGCCGGTAGCATTTGAGAGACCACAGCCGGGGCCGCAGGGGCTCTGTGGAAATCCTCTGCTTTGACCCACGTGTCGAGGGAAAGGCCAGATGTCTGCTGGGTTCCTGACCCAACCGTGCCCCGGTGTCCATAGGACCCTGCTGTCCTGGAAGGGACCCTGGTGACCATGGGTCTGATGACATTGTCTCAGGCCGGGCCCACATACCACACACCCCACACACCTCAGGGCCAGCCACCTGGCCCCAGATGGCCAGGTCTCAAGGTCTCTCTCTTTTTTTTTTTTTTTTTAACGTTTATTCCTTTATTTTGAGAGAGAGGAAGTGGGGGAGGGGTAGAGAGAGAGTCCCAAGCAGGCTCTGAGAACTCACGACCTCACAAACCGTGAGATCATGACCCGAGCCAAAAATCGAGTCAGAAGCTTAATCCACTGAGCCACCCAGGCGCCCCCAGGCCTTGGGATCTTGAGAAAGCCTCTGGCCTCCAGAGCAAGGAGGCCAGGGCTCTTATCTCCAGGCCCCGATAAACAGACCGGCTCCAAAGGGCTGCCCGGCGCGCAGAAAGGTGAGCAGGGTGGGCCTCTTAGTTATCTGCCTTCTGGTCTTCTTTATGACTTTCAGGAGGATTTTGTTCGTTTTATGTAGCAAGATGTATTCATTTCTTCCCCTCCTGCAGATTCCTTTCATTTCTTTTATGCTTTGAAAGTTCTTAAAAAAAAAAAAAAAAAAGATTTTAAGTAATCTCTACACCCCATGTGGGGTTTGAACTCACAACCTCAAAATCAAGAGTCGCACACTTTACCGACTGAGCCGGGCAGGCGCCCCAAGGAAGTCCTTCGTACATATTATTTTCAGCGTCTTACGGCTTCACTTTGAATTATTTTAACTTTGGCCGAAGAGGCTGTGCGTAAGGCTGGCGTCCTCCCTCCGCAGTTGTCTGGAGTCAGCCAGTTTTTTCTAGCACCACCCCTGTCAGCGCGCAAGGCCCTTCCCATGTGGCGACGACGGAGCGGGGTAGGGGGGGCTCCCCCCAAGCCCTGCGCCTGGGCTGGGCTGTCTGGCCTCAGGCAGGACACCGTCTGCACGACTTGGGCGGCCCTCCATCCACCCTAGGCCCCTAATAACTTACCGTAAGCTCGTTAGCGGACTGACGTTCCGTTCCTGGGAAGAATTGACATCCTCGTACTCGATCTTTCCATCCAGCAGTGAGGCGTCTTTCTCCGACTGCTCAAGCCTCTTTTTATTTCTCGTAGACTTTTCTTTATATGTCTCATGGGTGGTTCTTGTTCAATTTCATGCTGGATATTTTCCATTTTTGTTATTGGGGTTTCGCCAGGGGTCAGGGAAGCTGTTGATATTTGATTGTCATCTTAGGTCCAGCTGGTTGTCCACTCAGTCCTCTTTGGGGTTTTTGGTGGGTTTTTTTTTTTTTTTTTTTGGCTTTTTAAAAAATGTTTATTTCTTTATTTTGAGAGAGAGAACAGGAGAAGGGCAGAGAGAGAGGGAGAGAGAATCCCGAGCGGACTCCGTGCCGTCGTCCGCAGACCCCAACGTGGCGTGGGGGGGGGGGGGTGTGTGGTTGGATCCCACAAACCGTGAGATCATGACCTGAGCCGAAATCAAATGTCGGACGCATAACTGACTGAGCCACCGTGGCGCCCCCCTCAGGCCTCTTTGTGATTTGAGTTATTTCAGCTGCTTGTTCTGAGTTTCCTGGGTAGACAATTCTATCCTTGGAAATAATGAAGATTTACTCTTTCTAATAGCTCCACACTCTTGTTTCTGGTTTGGGTTTTCTGACATTACTGGAACTTCCAGAACAGAGTTAAATAGCGGTGATGTCAGGGGCAGCCTTCGCTCAGCCATTTGTCTATCTGTCGCATCCCGAGGGGAACGGTGAGGCCATTATCCCGGTGGCGCTGTAAGAGGGCTTTCAGAAGCCATGAGTGTCTGTGCCTCCCCACCCAACATCCTCCTTTTCCGCCCATCTGGGACGGGGATGCTCTCCCGGCCCCGCCGCCTGTCTGCACCTGCCCCTCCAGGGAGACCTTTGTGAACGGGCCGAGTGACCAGCCCTCCCTTGGAACAACCACGGCCCTCCTCTCGGGCCCACGGACCGGGGTCTTGCCATGCTGTGCATGCCCAGTGTGGCCACGTAGCTCATTTCTCTCTGTGAGTTTGCAGGTTCCCAGAGGCGGGGACTGGGCTTGGTGACAGCTCCCCTCCCCCAACCCTGAACGGACAAGGAAGGCCCTTGTTGTTCCTCAGACATTTTGTTCCAAAGCTGAAAAGTCCCCCGCACACGCCCCTGGCACCCACTCAGCCTGTAAGCCAAGCCTGGCCCGTGGTCTGCGGAGGGGCTGGGCACGGGACAGTCAGCCCAGCCTGGGCAAAGCGGTAGGGACCTCCGGGAAGCCAGGCCACCAGAGCTGGCAGGGCTCCCCCTGCCCCTGCTTTTGTCCCCTAGGAGCCTCAGCTCGGGAATGCGTCAAAGGGAGCCCTGTGTGTGCCACCGTTTTGTCCTCTAGACCACAGGAGGCCACCTGGCCTGAGTGAAAGCACCCTCTGTCTTCTCTGCATCTCACTTATGACAGCCCTGCCACCTGAGCTTTCTCCCTCCGTGTGACAAGGATTCTCCTGGAGGAGAGGAGGTGTGGGGGTCCTCCAGGCCCCGCACCCACTATGGGGGGGTTGCGGAGAGCAGACCCTGACTGAGTCGTGCGCCTAGCATCGGCCGAACACGGCATGCGACATATCGCTTAATCTTTGCTTAACCACGAGGCAGGAGCCCTCATCGTGCCCATTTCACAGATGGAAGAGCTAAGGCCAAGAGACCTGAAATAACTCGCTCGAGGTTGTAGCTAGAAAAGGCAGCAGCAGCATCCAAACCCAGGCTGTCCTGCCCCTAGGCCAGCGCTCCTGGGTCCTGCCAGAACCTGCCCAAGGTACCACCTGCTGGACATTAGGAAATGAGCTTGTGGGGCCACCCCAGCTCTCTGATGAGTTGAGATGCAGGGAGCAGGCACCTCCTCCCAGCTTCGTACGTTCTGACGCCCTCTGCCTGCCTCCCCTGAGCCTGGTGCCCTACACGGCTAGATGCTGGCAATGAGCTGAGCCCGCAATTCAGGCACACATCGCCAGACCGGGCGTGCACTCTCTGGTTGTCAGAGGGCCAGCCTTACCCTGCCAGATGGCCCTGCCCCTGCTCCAGCTGATGTCACCGAGATGGGAACGTGCAGTGATGTGCGGTGACGTTTTGTTGTGTCACTGCACGCCACACGTGTAGCTGTGACGACAGTTCATGGTTCCATTCGTGGTCCCAAAGTCCCATTATATCTGCTTCATGTGCTGGTCCCTCAACAGCCCTGGGATGTGCCCATCAGACCCCCCCTCGATGAGTGAGGAGCCCCAAGCTCATGACAGGGCAGGGGAGGGTGTGTGTGAAGCAATTTGCTCAAATACTGAATTGTTTCCGAATCCCGAGCCCCTGCCTCCCTAAGCCTGGGGACACAAGGTCTGACAGGGAGGCCCACCGCTGCCCAAGGGACAGCCGGGCAGGGGGCCAGGGACCCAGCAGCGCCTGTGGGACAGTCTGCAGCATGGGGGTGGGGCACCCACGGGAGCCAGTGGGAGCTGGGGGAGCGGCAGCCCATGTGATCTCTGTCACTCCCCAGAGGCCACCAGAAAGCGATGAAAACAGTGGCTTGCTACAGAAACGCAACGTCAGCTGAATTCCCTGGTGCCACCCCTAAGTCTTTCTATGGGGACCTTCTGGTCTACCCACCTGGCGGGCCTGCCTTAAGGGTCACTTCCCGAGTGGAGTCTAACTAGCCCGAGAGGGTCCTCCGGGCCTAGGGCCACCTCCTGGGATGACCTGTGGGGCCGAGATGTGATCGGAAGGGCCCCTGTCCAGGGCCGAGAAGCCTGCAGACTCAGGCTGGGCCTGTGGGCCCATTTCCTGGCTTCTAGGAGGAGGTTAGAACAGGATCCAGCGGCCCCTTCTGTAGGCTCTCCGGAACCCTGGACCACAGCATTCTTCCCCCACCTGTCAACTGGCCGCTGAGGAACCTTCGAAGGCTGCCTCTGAAGCTTCCTTGGCTGGGACCTCTCCGAGGCCAGCCGCAGCCCTGGCCTTAGTGACCGTCCTCGTGTAAATGGCCACACTTTCTGGGGATGAGCGAGACCCTTGCCAAGGCACAGGAGGCCACACGGAACAAAGGGGTCACTTCTAGTGGTGCTTCAGCCAGATGTGTCATGACCAGGGCCCCTGGTGCCAAGACGCCAGTCCTGGGGACAGTCTGGGCTTCCTTCCCACCAGGGCCCCTTCTTTCAAGAGTCATGGGCCCTGCCTGTGAGCTTGACGGTCACTTTCCTCTCTCTCACCTGGAGATGGGGGCATTGGATGGCCAATATCCAGGGTCTCACCATCTGTAATGTGCTCTCCTCTCCTGACTGCAGTAAATAGGAATGATCGCCTTCCTCTGAAGGTGGATGGATCCAGGGAAGGGTGGATGAGGGCCAGTGTCCCAGGGGCCAGCACCTGGCATTTATGCCCATGTTCTCATTGGCTCCTCTTAACGAACAGTGATTTGGGTGCCGAACAGGGCTCAGAGAGACTAAGTGATCTGTGCAGGTCTAAGCCCAGCCTCCCTGTGTGGCCCTTCAGCATCGGCACCAGGAGCAGGGGGCCACTCTCTGAGCATCACCTTACAGTCTCAGTCCCCAAGGAGCGAGGTGGGCCGGTCTCCAGAGGACTGGACCCTAGAATTAAAGGGCTCCAGGGACCCTGTGGGGCAGTGGCTCCCCTACCGGCTCGTGCTCAGCACGACCGAAGCAGCTATGTGCCCAGGCCCCAGCGTGGCCCTCCTCGTTCGGAGTGTCTGGGCGTCAGGGTGCCCTGGCTGGGACCAGGTGGCTAGGCGTGGCCTCCCTGGCCTGCCGGCACCCTGAACAGAAAAGCATCCTCCTGGGGAAAGTGATTAGCTTTTGAAAATTGCAGGAGGCTCCAGGGAAGGAGCTGCTCCCACCCCGGTGACTGTTAACAATTCCCCTGGCCCTTACCTGGGTTCTCCCGGCTGCGGCGGGCTCTGGGGAGCTCCCCGGGATGCCCCGAGAGCTTTTCTCGCCCTCAAAGGGGTGGAGGCTGTCCAAGGAGCTCCCTCTGTGGGTCCCCATGTGAGTCATTCATTTGCTCACTCACTCCACAAACATTCGTTTAGGGCTTGCCATGTGGACTCCGAGTCAGCTTTCTTGGGCCAGATCCCAGCTGGGCCCATTTTCCGTGTGGCCTTGGGCAATGATTTGACCCAGGTGCTCAGAAGCACCAGCCTCCTGGGCTGGCAGAGGCGTGGGTGAGCTCAGGCCTGCACGGGGTGAAGCTTGGGGTAGGCACCCTCAGCCCGGGCGAACCCGAGGAAACGGTGGCCACTGTTCGCCGGGGCAGCCAGGAGCCCCGAGGGCCAGAGGGGCTCAGCTTTGGGGGCCCAGGGTGCAGACTGACAGGAGAGGGGCGGTGGCCGCCGAGCGGTGGCGGCGGGGGGGGGGGGCACGGGCGGCCGGAGCCTGGGGGTGATGGGTGCTCATGCTCTCTCTGCTCCCCTCAGTACGGCAAGAAGAAGCTGAAATACCTACCTTACAATCACCAGCACGAGTACTTCTTCCTGAGTGAGTGCCGGGGCGCACCCCACAACCACACCCCACAAGGGCCATCTATCTGCTCTCGCCCGACACCCCTTCGGACCCAGAAATCGCCCCCAAGCCTGTTAGAGCAGAAGGGGCCCCGGCAGTAAACGGCATCCCCAGCAGACGGCACCTGGCCCGTGATACGGATGGGGCACAGACCCAGGGTCCTGCACTCGGTGGGGGGGGGGGGGGCCCAGATGGGGGGGGGGGGGGGGGGGGGGGTGTGGGGCGTCTGCTCCACCTCTGCTCCTCGGGCACAGGTCGCCACCTCTGCCTGTGAGCTGAAGGGCTGGGCCCCCCATCCAGGGCTCAGCCCGACTCCCGCCCCGGACCGTCCAGGCTCTGAGCACCTCTGTTCTCCCCGCAGTCGGGCCACCACTGCTCATCCCTGTGTACTTCCAGTACCAGATCATCATGACCATGATCGCACGCAGAGACTGGGTGGTGAGTCAAGGGGTACAGCTGGCCAAGGGTGTGGGGGGCACACAGGGGCAGGTGGGCCCAGGGGACTGCCCTGTCCCCCCTTGGGAGGGGGGGCTGTCTTGTCACTCTCAGGAAAGGACCTCCTTTGAGGCTCCCAGGAACCGAGGAGACCACAGCGCCCCAGCCTCACACATTTCCCCCCTACACACACACACACACACACACACACACACACACACAGTGGGGGCAGTGGGAGGCCACCACCTTTGCAGAGCTCCCTCGGAAAGTTCCCAAAGGCGACGTGATGACAGCCAGACTCGGGCCACCTGTCCACCGCTCCAGCCACTGCCTCCCGTGCAGCCCCGAGACCCCGTGAGCCAGGGCACACCATGCTCCGCGTGGTGAACGGAGAGCCGCCGGGCGCTGGCTCAGATGACAGGTGCATCCGGTTGCTACGGCCGTGCAAGAAAGGAGCACAGAGTGGCAGCTGTGTCCCACCACAGAGGGGTCGCTCTCGCAGTTCTGGGGGCTAGCAGCCAGAGGTGAGGTGTTGGGGATGTAGATCCTTCCGAGGGCTGTTAGGGAGGACCTGGTCCCAGCCAGTCTCCTTGGCCTGTGGATAGCCGGGTCCCCTGTGGGTGTCTCTCATCGTCTTCCCTGTATGCACCTGTATCTGTGTCCAGATTCCCCTTGGCGAAGAACGCCGGTCACAGTGAATGAGGGCCCACCCTGTGGACCCCAGCTTAGCTGATGACATTTGCAGCGACCCTAGCTCCAGACAAGCTCACGGGAGGCCCTGGGAGCAGGGTTTCAACGTACGCATTTTAGGGGGACACAATCCAGCCTGTCACATCGGGCTTGGCAGAATCTCCAGATTCTGTGTCCAGAGAGAGCCGTCCAGCGCGGCCCATGCCCCGGCCGTTGGCTTTACGTAGAGTGCAGGCGTGATTCTATGTACAAGGTTGATAGAATGACCCAGATGGAGCCATCCCCACTGGCAGAGCCTTGCCTGTGGCAGAGCGTGGCTCCCTGGGGCTGGGACGGGGCCCCTGCCCTGAAGGCCAAGTGGAGCTGCACGTAGGTATTGCTGGTCTTTTTTTTTTTTTTTTTTTAACCCAGTTTCATAAATGAGAATATTGAGACTCTGAGAGTTTGGGACTTGCCCAGGATGACACCAAGCGGAGGGCGGGGGGGGGGGGGGTCTGGCACTAGAACCCAGGCCCTGTGCTCTCCCTTTACATCAGCCCCCAGTCTCCCAGTCTCTCTCAAATACTACCTCCTGTTTCTATAGCATTTGAACGGCTTCCGAGTACTTTGCCTTAACCTCTCTCGTTGAAATTGTGGGACAGGGGCCATGCCTGTTGATTCTGCTAAGGTCCAGGGCTGGGACCCAGGAGGCGTTGGGGTGGTCCGGGAGGCAGTAGATTCTGGAAGTCTCTGCCAGTCCTGTGTTGGCAGAACCCGTACCACCCGCTTCTGGGACATGATATTTTTCCGGAAGCGAGCGTTTCATCAGTACTTACCGTGTTCCAGGAACAGTTCAGCACGGCCACCTACATTATGTTTTACCCTGGTTTATGAGTTAAATGGCACAGGCTGGAGGATGGGAGTTTCTGGGTCAGTTAAACCGTGGGAATTTGAACCCACACCTCCCGCCTGCGGAAACTGCTGTTTCCCCTGGGGACCCCGGGCTCTGGAAGGGATCACACAGCTGAAAAGGAACTTGAGCCCTGCCGTGTGGGGTTTCGCGGTGCTGCTGGAGGTATTTTTTTTTTAAGTCTATTTATTTATTTTGAGAGAGGGGCAGGGGAGGGGCAGAGAGAGAGAGAGAGAGAAAGAGAGAGAGAATCCCAAGCAGGCTCCGTGCTGTCAGCACAGAGCCCGGTGCTGTCAGCACAGAGCCCGATGTGGGGCCTGAACTCACCAACCATGAGATCATGACCTGAGCTGAAATCAAGAGTCGGACACTTAACCAACTGAGCCACCCAGGCACCCCAGCTACTGGGGGTATTTTAACCAGCTTTCATGGCAGATGACTCCTGCCTGAATATTTCCTTTTTTTTTTACCGTCCTTGTTCCCCAAGGGACAAAGTACTTGATAAGGACACCAGGAAAGGAAATGAGGCTACGTGCCTCAATGGGATCAGGTGGCAGAACCAGGGGAATATGATAGGACCCCTCAGGGCCCTGCCCTTGCCCCTGCTGGGGAGTTGGGTTCAAGCTGGGTGAGAGGGACCAGCCTCCAGCCTCGGGCTCCTTCTACAAAACAGGAGCTGACTGCGGTCAGGTCCGGTGCTGGGGATTCAGGGCAGTTAAGATCCAGGGCCACGCCTGGGGTCCATGACTGCACAGGGCATGGGACAGACATGTGTCCTGCAGGGGCTTGGGGCAGTGGCTTGGGGCAGTGGTCTGCCGCAGGAGCGGTTCTGCTGGGCCAGCTGGCAATATCTGGAGACATTTTTGGTGGTCACAACTCGGGGGAGACAGTGCGACTGGCATCTGGTGGGCATCTAGCCGGGGACGCTGCTAAACGTCCTGTCATGCACGGGACAGACAGGCCCCTGCGGTGGAGATTTAGCCCCAAAGGCGGTCGGTCGTGTAGAGGATGAGAAATCCTGGCCTGGAGGGGAGGGCTTGAGACACTGTCAGTCAGAGCTTCAAGGAGAGAGGTGTTTACTCTCCGGCAATGTTGCCCGTCACCATATCCTGGAGGTTCTGGGTCCGACGCCACGAGCCACTCTCTCCTGAGATTCTCTCCGTCTGCGTCTGCATCCTACCTCTGCTGGTTCTCCTCCCTGTGCTTCCCGGCCCCTGACACCAGTGGTCCTGTGGTCATGTGTCCCTCTGCACAAAAAGAAAGAAGCACGCACCTCATTCATATACATGTACTTTCTTTTTTTTTTTTAATTTTTAAAAAGTGTTTATTCATTTTTGAGAGACAGACAGTGCGCTAGTCGGGGAGGGGCCGAGGGAGAGGGAGACGCAGACTCCGAAGCAGGCCCCAGGCTCCGAGCTGTCAGCACAGAGCCCCACGCGGGGCTCGGACCCACGAACCGCGAGATCATGACCTGAGCCCAAGTCGGACGCTTAATGGACTGAGCCGCCCAGGCAACCCCAATATACACATACTTTCTACTGTACCACGAACACACACAAGAGATGAAAATCAACGTGATGGAAAAGTTGGAGCAGAACTCGGAATGCTCACTTCTCCCACCGCCTTCAAGACCCCTCACTGGATCCCAAGGTCGTGCCCTCCTGGCCTCCCAGCTGCTCCCCTCTGCCTTTCCTGCTCAGCCGATGGCACCAGTGCAGGGACCAGCCGGGATTCCTCACGACCAACCAGTCCTCAGATGCACCTGCCTCCACCTCCTAAATCGTTCTGGAATCTGTATCTCCTCCTTGGGACTGGGGGCCCTGCTTCGAGTCTCCATCATTTCCTGTCTCAGCTACCGAAATAACCTAATCCCTCCATCTCCAGTTGGCAGGGATCTATTTTAAGATTCAAATGGGACTGTGTTCTTCTGATGTGTAAACCTCTCAGGAGTTTTCTGTTGCCCGAGAGGTAGAAGTCAGTGTCCCAAGGCAGACGGGACCTGGTGTTGTCTCCCGCCCCCACGGCGAGCACTTGGGCTGTAGCACATGGGACGTAAGATCTGCATATAAACCCAGCCCCTGCCCCCCGCTCACCTCCCCACCCCCGCGCACCCCACCATCTCTCCTGTCTGGGCTTTTTTTCGTATCGTCGCCTTTCTGCAAATGTCTCCTACAGTTCTTTGCTTGGCTGCCCTCTGGTTTGTCCCAGCCCAGCTCAGGCACCTGCCTCCTAAGGAAGGCCTTTCCTAAATCCGAGGATCGTGTCAGGACCCCACCCAGTGCTCCCCATTGCTTCTGTCACCTTCCATCCAGACGCGGGGCTCGTGAAGGACCTCCTTTTGCTCCTAGCACCCAACTCAGCCTCTGATAGAGAGGAGGCATTCAAGGAGGAGCCTGGCCGGACTGGGTGGCTCAGTCGGTTGAGCATTTGGCTTCAGCTCAGGTCATGATCTGGCGGTTCGTGAGTTCAAGTCCCGCGTCGGGCTCTGGGCTGACAGCTCAGAGCCCGGAGCCTGCCTCAGATTCTGTGTCTCCCTCTCTCTCTGCCCCTGCCCTGCTTGCACTCTGTCTCTCTCAAAAATAAACATTACAACGACAACAACAATCGTCAGATATAGGATGAGTTGGCCAAGTAGACAAGGGGAGAAGGAGCCTCCAGGTGGGTGCAGCCTGGACGCAGACCCTGAGCTAGGTCGAGAGACTGGCTGCATGAGGAGGCCAGGTCGGTGGGCAGGCATGTGAAGGGCCCATGCGCCCTACCCAGAGGCTAGGGTTTATCCTTTATCTAGTGGGGGACGGGGCGAGTGGTGGCTTTGGGGGTGGCAGTGTCATGATCCAAGTTGCGTGTTAGGAAGATCTCCGTGGTGACAGTGTGCAGGGACTGGATTGGAGTCGTTCAGAGCTTATACTTGTAGGCTTCACTTACTGTTGTAATACGTGGTCAACCCATGTCCAACCTCGGTGGGAGGTTCTCTCCCTGTCCCGCAGATGAGGACACAGAGGCACAGCTGGATGAGTCACCCACAGCTATACAGAGCCAATGGTGGAGATGGGACTCACACAGGCAGCCCCACTTAGAGGCCGTGCTGAGTCTCTGGAGAGGAAAAGTGATGGGGGAGAGCAAACAGTGCAAAGGCCCTGGGGCCGGAATAAGCTGGGTCAGGGTGGCTGGAGAGAGAGTGGTCCCTGATCCTGCAGAGCTCTGCGGAGGTTCTGCTCAGGGCTGAGAAGGTGGCTCTGGTTGCCATGGTGCACGAGGAGAAGCAGGAGACCGATGGGAGGCATGCGGACTCGGGTCGGGTTGCAGCGAGGCAGTGGAGAGAGAGGGACCCGTTCCACAGAGGGCCTACCCGTGGGGCTGCCGTGGAGGGTAGAGCAGTGGGGACAGCCGAGGGAGGCACTTGCCCAGTGACAGAAGACAAGCAAGCTTGTGATGCTGTTGTCACCTTGGCGAGGGGCAGGCCGGGAGAGGGGGCAGGAGGAGAATCAAGTGTGTGGAGAGGACCAGCAGAGTCAGAGGCTGCTGGGAGAGCCTTTCCGTGGAGGACGGACGGTGTCGCTGGTCTTTGTCCTGCAAGGAAGGAGATCCCGGGTCCCAATGGGAGGACACGGCTGAAGGGCAGCTGTGGGGGGCATTATATGCACCTTCAGAATCCCCGGGACCAGAAAGGGGCTGTTCCTTGGCTGGCGTCTCCTGGTCCCCGCCCTGTTTCTTTCCCTGAAGCAAAGCACCCAGCCCCCTCCTGCTGCACACACATTCAGCATTTCCCCGGAAACAAAGACGGCCACCAGCCCTGTGCGGGCCTGGTGCCCCATGTCCTGAGGCCACCTTTGCCTAGTGCGGCGCGTGAGGGGCTGTGGGCACACGTGTGGTCAGGATGCGGCGCCCGGGAGGACGGCTGTCCCACATCTAATCTTGTTCTCTGTGCAGGACTTGGCCTGGGCCGTCAGCTATTATGCTCGCTTCTTGCTCACCTACAGCCCTTTCTATGGCATCCTGGGGGCCGTCCTTTTCCTCAACTTCATCAGGTACCTGAGCTTGGCCTTGACAGGGCTTTGACACGGGGGGGGGGGGGGGGGGGGGGGGGGGGGGGGGCCGGGCCCCCCCCCCCCCCCCCCCCCCCCCCCCCCCCGAGGCCCACCCCTCCCTCTCGCACGGCCCTGCCTAGAGACCTCAGCCCTCCCAGTGGGAGGCCACAGGCAGCCCCAGGGAGGCCCCACCGGGCGCACGGGGCAGCCAAGTTCTGGAGGCCGGGAAATGGACCCGCACACGCTGTGGGGCCCCGGTGACCAGCTCCGCTGCCCTCACCTGGCTGCTGAACCAGTCACGGTAAGGCTCGCAGTCGATCTCCATGACGATGTGGTTCATCTGCGTGACCCACACAAACCAGTGGCTCTCCAGGAACCTGGAAGACAGTCTGGCTCAGCGCAGGAGCCACGGAGTCTTGCTGCCCGGGGGGCCCAGCCATGGCAGGAACAGAGCCTCTCCCCTAGCCACAGACGGCCCGGGGCAGGGGCGGGGGCGGGGGGCGAGCCACGGCCCTGGCCGAGGCGCCACGTCGTGAGGCCCAGGGCAGGAAGTGGGGAGCTCTGAGCCCTTCCGCACGGGACCCCCCCCCCCCCCCCCCCCCCCCCCCCCCCCCC
>NC_064808.1:8561828-8562190 GCF_023721935.1 Panthera uncia | reverse complement strand
GGGGGGGGGGGGGGGGGGGGGGGGGGGGGGGGGGGGGGGGGGGAAGGAGGTGAAGCCCTCATTCTCCCTTCCGCTCCTGGCCTCTCGCCCCCTCCCCTCTGCAGCTGGCTGCCACCTGCAACGTGGAACAGTCCTTGTTCAATGACTGGTTCAGCGGGCACCTCAACTTCCAGATCGAGCACCAGTGAGCGCGGGCGGGCAGGCGGGCCGGCGGGGAAGGTGGGTGGCACAGGGAGGAGGCCACTAGCCCCATCCGGGCTCGGGCAGCACCTCGGGGCGACCTCTCTCCCTCACCCTGGCCAGGCTCCCTCCAGAGCACCGAGCTCTGCAGCCGAGGTCAGGGAGGGGGGCTCACTCTGCAC
>NC_064808.1:8219069-8233139 GCF_023721935.1 Panthera uncia | reverse complement strand
AAAAAAAAAAAAAAGATGTGGTATACATACACAATGGAATATTACTCGGTGATCAAAAAGAATGAAATCTTGCCATTTGCAACAATGTGGATGGAACTAAAGTGTATTATGCTAAGCAAAATAAGTCAGTCAGAGAAAGGTAAATATCGTGTGATTTCACTCATCAGTGGAGTTTGAGAAATAAAACAGATGAACATAATGGAAGGGAAGGAAAAATAAGATGAAAACAGAGAGGAAGACAAACCGTAAGAGACTCTTAAATACAAAGAACAAACTGAGGGGTGATGGAGGGGAGGTGGGTGGGGGGATGGGCTAGATGGGTGATGGGCATTAAGGAGGGCACTTGCTGGGATGAGCACTGGGTGTTATATGTAAGTGATGAATCACTAAATCCTACTCCTAAAACCATTACTACGCTATATGTTAACTAGCTTGGATTCAAATAAAATCTTTAAAAAATAATTAATTAAAAAAAAAAAAAAAAGAATCTCATGCCCTCCCAGCTGGTACATTTCAATGGAATAAATAAAAGTACAAGTTGCTGGGCTAATCCAGATCGCTCCAGAGCTAACCCTTCCTGCTGTTCAACCCAGATGCCTCCTCCACCTGTGATCACCCCTGCAAGTTAAGAGACCTTCTGATTTTATTTATACCAATATGGGAGAAGGCTCTGGGAGGGACTTTTGTCGGACAAGAGCTTCCACCTCCTGCAGCCCCAGGGATAAAGACAGAGAGGTGTGGTTCCTGGGGCAGAGATGGGGGGGGGGGTGGTGTTTGCTGATTGCAAACACAGTTCAAGCAGCCCAGAGCAGAGTTTCTTTCTCAGCAGCAACACTTGAAACATTTTGCACTGGATAATTCTTTGTTGTGGGAGGCTGTTCTGTGCACCACAGGATGCTTAGCGGTATCCCGGGTGTCTTAGCTCGGGCTGCAAGGACGAAAATACTCCAGCTGGGTGGCTCAAGCTATAGAAATTTATCTCAGAGTTCTGGAAGCTGGAAGTCTGCCATCAGAGCGCCAGCAGGGTGGGTTCTAGGAGAGTCCTCTTCCTGGCTTGCCCATTGCCACTGTTTTGCTGTATCTTTATTATTCTTTTATTATTATTATTATTATTATTGAGTTTTTTCTTTTAATTCCAGTATAGTTAACATACACTTGCTATATCCTCACAAGGCAGAGGCAAAGATCTCTACAGCTCTTCTTATAAAGCACTAATCTCATCATGAGGGCCCCACCCTCGTGACCTCATTACCTCCCAAAGGCCCTACCTGCAAAAACCATCACATTGTCACATTGGGCTTTAGGGTTTCAACCATAATCCCAATGAACCTGGGAGAGACACACACATTCAGTCCATGACACCTATTTCTACCCACTACAGCCAGTAGGACCCCCGCCCCCAGTAAGCTGTGACAACCCAAGCTGTGTCTGAAAATCATCGCATGGCCCTTGGGAGGCAATCCTCCCCCCCCTCCCATTTGAGAACTACTGCCTTAGAGGACAGAGCAGGGACAAAGGCAGGAAGAAGCCCAGTGGGAATTGGACACTGGGGAATATAGAGTTGGGACAGGGTGGGGACGAGGGGTGGGGCCAGGGTGCCCGTGGTATACACCACGCAGGGTGCTAGAAAGCCCTGCGATGACCCAGCCAGGGAGAGGGATTAAGGGAAGGAGGCTTCCTCCAAGCCCCTCCTTGAGAGAGGGTCACTGCACTCAGCCCGGAGGAGAAAACATTAATAAAATCAAGCTCCACACCCGCAGGGAAGAAAGGAAAGGTCTCGTGAAGTTCAAAAGCAGCTTACACCTCCCGTGTTGACAAGAGAGAGAAACAGTTTTCAGTAGGAAGGGGAACATTATCCTTTATTAATAAATGTGTGACCTGTGTTTGCCTGGGCCACCCCACATGGACTTAAGGTTGGGGCTGTTTTGACAGTGATGATGTGGGTGTCACTGACTCTTCCTCCAACAGTTATGGTGGGGTCTCGGCCTCCTGAGGGCGTGCCCAGGGCGTGGGCACCATCGTTTACACACACACACACACACACACACACACACACAATTACTCTGGGAAATCCTCGCACAGCTGCTTACATGTCCTCCTAAGCAGACCCAGTCTGCTCCCACGAAGGGTCTGCCACGAATTCTACCTCAGCGTCTCCCTCCACGGAGGGCCACACCCCCACTCTTTGCCAAGTTGACCCTAGGGTCCCCACACCGGCCACCGGCCACCCTAGCCGGGCACCTCTTCCACCTGCAAGGGGGCCACCACACCGCTGGGCACTGTGCTGTCTCCCCAAGGCACTGTGCTGCTGTGACCGGGCGTGAAGGCCCAGGGCCACACTGTATTTCCTGGGTCCTCAGTGCGACAAAGACACCCCATCCTTCGTGCCCATTTGGGCAAAACGCCTCTTCCTTCTGCCTCAGACTGATGAGCACGAAGGCATCATCCTTCCATGTTCTGACTCAGCCCCCTTGTCTCCACAGGACTCAAGGGTGAGACACAGGAAGACCTATTCGAGGGTCCCACCTCAGGCCGCACGTCGAACCATCTGGCAACCTCCAACAGCTGAGGCCTAAATCTTTCTTCCCTTAAAGGAATTTGTTTATCAGAAAACCCCTCCATCCCTCAAGCAAGCCGACTTCCAGCGGCTTCCCCGCTCCCCGCAAGATATGGCAGAAATCCTGCAGAGCGGGGGAGCCCGGCTCAAGCTGTCTCAGCCACCACTCACCCACCGCCCGCTGCCCATGCTGTCCACGTCCGTACACGCGGCGCCTGGAGGTCCTGGGCCTCCTCTCGAAGTCTCTGTTGCATTACGTGGGAAAAATAATAATAAGTCAGGGAAAGTCACACCCTACCAGAAACTTCTGTGAGTTCTGACGGATATTTATTAACTGCCAGCTGCGCCAAGCACGGCTCTGAGCCCGTTACCTGAGTTCTCCCATCTAATCCCTAAGACCGACCTCTGCCGTCGGTGCTGTTTCCGTGCACGTCCTAAGAAGGGAAAGTGAGGTGCCGGGCAGACGTAGGAGGCAAAGCGGTGCGCCCGCTCTGTGCAGGGCCCTCGGGACAAGGAGGAATTAAGAGGAAAGGGGGGAGCGGAGGCAGATGGGGTGGGAGAGGGTGGAAAGGCAGAGAAAGACACCCCTGAGCGAGCTGTCTGTGGTGGAGCGTGGGGGGGGGGGGGGTGCCGACCTTGCCGCTCCCACGCCCTGGGCACGCCCTCAGGGTCACACTGCCCCGAACCCGGGCACCTCCTCAGCAGGAAGTCTGCGCAATCTCCTGACTGAGGCAAAGGGTTGGCCCCATGTCAAACCTCTCTCTTGTGCCCACAGGCCCGCTTGCCCAGACCTGATGACCCTACTTTTTTGCCTCTAGGCCTAGGGTGGGATCTGGGCCCTGCTTCTCAAGGGCGCCCCCGCTTGGGTTGACCTGCGTGGCTCTGACACCACCACCCGCCCCTCCGGTTTTTCTCATGGCCCCACACCCCCCCCCACCCCACCCCAGCCTTATTGGCACCTCGCCCTGGCCTGTGACCCACAGCCTCTGGACCCTCCCTGACCTGACCGGTCCACACACCTCTCCTTCCACGGGCCCTCTGCCCTGAGTTCCTTGGTCAACACCCTGCCCTGAGCACTACCTGCCAGAAACCAGCCGCTGCCCACCCCAGGGCCCCTCTGTCACCATCCCCCTCACCGCTCCCCCTTTCTGCCTCTCAGCCCACACCCCCTGACCCCTTCCTGCCTCACCCCATGTAAATTCAGCCCTCCAAGCCTGTGCCAGGACGCTTCTCCCGCCCCTCCTCCCTGCCGCGACCAGAATTTCTCGGAGCAGTCCAGACCCCTAGGCGAGCATTACCAGGGGCCCTTGTTTAAAACGCTGCTGACAGTGACATAAGCCAGACACAAGAGGACACATGCTGTATGATTCCACTTATCGGAGGTCCCTAGTCAATCCATAGAGACAGAAAAAAGACGGGTGGGTGGCTGCCAAGGGCTGGGGGAAGGGGAGCAGGGAGTTAGTGTTTCATGGGGACAGTTTCTGTCTGGAAAGATGAAAAAGTGCTGGAGATGGATGGTGGCGATGGTTGCATGACCGTGTCAATGTCCTTAATGCCACCAAACTGTGCACTTTAAAAATGATTCAAGGGGGGCACCTGGGTGGCTCAGTCGGTTGAGCGTCCGACTTCGGCTCAGGTCATGAGCTCACAGCTCGTGAGTTCGAGCCCCGCGTCGGGCTCTGTGCTGACAGCCCAGAGCCTGGAACCTGCTTCTGCTTCTGTGTCTCCCTCTCTCTCTGCCCCTAACCCACTCACATTCTGTCTCTGTCTCTCTCAAAAATAAATAAACATTAAAAAAAATAAAAATAAAAAATTTTAAAAAATAAATAAATAAAAATGATTCCAGGGCCGCCTGGGTGGCTCAGGTGGTTAAGCATCCGACCCTTGGTTTTGGCTCAGGTCATGATCTCACGGTTTGTGGGTTCGAGCCCCGCATCGGGCTCTGAGCTGACAGCTCAGAGCCTGGAACCTGCTTCAGATTCTGTGTCTCTTTCTCTTGCCTCCTCCCCTGCTCCCTCTCTCTCTCTCTCTCTCTCTCTCTCTCAAAAATAAATAAACATTTAAAAAAATTTGTTTAGTAATAATAATAATAAATAAGGGGTGCCTGGGTGGCTCAGTCGGTTAAGCATCTAGCTCTTGGTTTCGGCTCAGGTCGTGATCTCACGGTTTGTGAGGCCGAGCCCCTCATCGGGCTCCGTGCTAACGGTGCGGAGCCTGCTTGGGAATCTCTCTCTCCCTCTCTCTCTCTCTGCCCCACCCCACTCACTCTATCTCTCTCAGAAGTAAATAAATAAACTTTAAAAAAAAAAACACACAAAATTTTTAAATTAAAAATTAAAAAAAAAAAAAAAAAAAAAAAAGCCGTGACACAGAATCTTGAGAGCCAGGCAAGGAAGCTATGTTTTTAACCAGCTCCCCAGAGGGTCTCGGGCACCCTAAGTGTGAGAACTGGGAACCATGACCCCTTCTGAGTGTAGCCCGAGTCCAGTCACGGGGCCTGCTGAGCCCCACCTTCCTCATCCGGAAGTGGATGCTACACCCCCCCTCACGGGGGAGACGGCAGGGGTCTCCCTTCTTCCACCCTCACACCCCCAAAGGACTACCTCCAGGCACAGACACGTGGCAACACGCAAGGGACTCGCTGACTTCTTGGAGGCTGGGGTTATAACGTGGCGAAGGAGAGGAAGAGTCACAGAGCCCAGGGGCAGGGAGCTGGGACAACGCGTACCAGGGGACCTCAGGCTTTCCTGAGGGGTGAAGGCTATCAACATCCGGAGGGATAATTGGCCCAGGGAGCGGCCCGGGGCACTCCTGGCCGAAGGAATTACACGCGCAAAGGCCCTGAGGCCTCCAGTACGTGTGAAAAGAGCAGGAAGGCCGGCTGGGGAATGTATACAAGAGCAAAGGAAAACCTGGTCAGAGGGTTTCACTCAGTCTGGGTCCCCCAGAAGCAGCCTGGAATCTCAGCTTCTCTGCTCCGAGGACCTCCCCCTCTACAGGAGAGGGTGTTATCTTAAGAGCACAAAGCACTTGGTCTCTTTATCTCCTCACACTGTTCCCTGTGGTTTCTGGGGATGGCCTCTTGCCTCCCACAGCCTCGGCCAGGCGGGTCTGGTCAGCACGGCATTCCATTCTCCCAGCTGCATCTGGGGCTGGGTGGGGCTTGGCCCTGAGGCCTCCCCAGACTCAAACTGGACCCCTCCGGTCCCTGCCGGTGCTCCCCACAGACGCTGCAGGGAGTTAGCGGCCCTCGCTGGGGCCACTGTAACCCTTTTCCAGACCCCAGGAGAGCACTGGTGGAAGACAGCCTCTTCTTTTTTCCTTTTTTTTCTCCTCCTTTGCTTTTCCCAAATTGGCCACCCCTGGCCGTGGTTAGAAAGCAGGAAAGTTCACACCACACAAAATCACTTGAAAAAATACACTTGAAAAAAATATGTAAATTATATTCTACTATATATAAATTCTACTATATATAAATTATATATATATATATTAGACCTGCCAGGCCTTGGTGCACAAGAGTTTCACTAAGGTAGACAGTGAAGATTAGAAAATATACCTACTTCACGGGTGCCTGGGTGGCTCAGCGGGTTAAGCATCCGACTTCGGCTCAGGTTATGATTTCGCAGTTCGTGAGTTCAAGCCCGACCAGTTCAGAGCCTGGAGCCTGCTTCGGATTCTGTGTCTCCCTCTCTCTCTCTCTCTCTCTCTCTCTGCCCCTCCCCCACTCACACCTTGTCTGTCTCTCTCTTTCTGAAAAATAAATAAACATAAAAAAATAAACTGCACCTACTTCAGCACTTACTGTAATAAGATAGTTGGACAAATTTTAGATGGCTTTCTTTCTTTTCAAGACCCCCATTCTCGGGTAGCGTGGGGTCTGTGAAGTGGTAAATGCACTAGGAAATTACCTAAATAGTTTTGCCAGGCCTGCCTTTTTGTCTCAGGTACAAGGAGGGTTGGAAGGCTGCCAGACCGCTCATGACCCGTTTACTAAGCTGTCCCCCTGACAGCCTGTCACTGTGCACAGGGGGACCCCCTGGACAGGTAGCAGGCCTCTGTCCCCTCCGCCCCAACGCTGCCCACTCCCTTCTTCCTCTGCGCGTGAAGCCCCTCACGCGAAATCAAAGTCCTCTTTCTAGAACCGGCTCTCCAAGTGGGTGATCTAGCCCTTTGTGCAATCTTGTCCTTTTGCCTGTTTCGCTGTGAAACTATTCTTGAACGTATTCCAAAGTGGCTCCAGGGAATATTCATATCTCCACTGTTTTTCACTTCAGCAAAAAGTGATGGCGAACTTGGCTGGGGCCAGGGAGCTGGAAACCCGAGGAGAGAGCAGTAAGATGCCACGTACCTTTCTGGTTTGATTCCAGATTTGCAGAAGGGTATCACACCCCGCTCTCCCTATTTCTAGCAGGACAGCAGTAGGCAGGACTCGGGAAGCCTCGCCCAGACCCTGCTTCCCGCCAGGGGGCTCAGGCAAGCCCCAGTGGCCAGCTGTCCTGGGAAGCGAGAGCCACCGAACCCTCTCCTTGCTATGCCTGCCCCAGCCCCTTTCTAAATCCCCCAGGAGTCTGATGGTTTAGGGACGAGAGAAAATAAAGCTCAAGGGTTAAATTACATTCTTGGGTGGTGTCAAAGTTCATTCTAGGTACATCAGTTCAGAGGCTAATCAAGCAGACTTGGGATTAGCAGAGGAGGGCCTGACCCTTTCTGAAGGGCCCCTGACCTCTGTCCCCAAACAGGGCCTTCCTTCCTGAGCTCTCTGCTATGCAAGGGATTCTGCAGACAGTTTAAAAAAAAAAAAAAAAAAAAAAATTCCCCCTGGATTTGCTGCTTTCTGATCTGACCAAGTCGGAATGTGTGGCGCGGAGGAGGAACACCCCTTGCCTGGGCAAAGACAGCCTCGCACAGGAAAACAGGCCTCAGAAAATAACGTCCCTGACCTTCCCCAAAAAGCCCAGAGGCTGCCTTCCATGAGTAGCCAGAGGTAAGAGCTGGAGCCGTCGGTATAGCTGTGGGGCTGATCCTTCACCATGAGATTAAGTAGGATGAGAAAGAAAGTGTGAGGGGCGCCTGGGTGGCTCAGTCGGTTGAGCGTCCGACTTCGGCTCAGGTCATGATCTCACAGTCCGTGAGTTCGAGCCCCGCGTCGGGCTCTGTGCTGACTGCTCAGAGCCTGGAGCCCGTTTCAGATTCTGTGTCTCCCTCTCTCTCTGACCCTCCCCCGTTCGTGCTCTATCTCTCTCTATCTCAAAAAAAAAATAAACGTTAAAAAAAATTAAAAAAAAAAAAGTGTGAGAGGCTGAACCGTACCCTCAAAAAATTCATATGGAGAAATCCTAATTTCCGCCACCTCAGAATGGGACTGTATTTCAAGACGGGTCCTTAAAGAAGAGATGAAAGTAAGGTCATCAGAGGGGGCCGAATCCAATATGGCTGGTGTCCTTACTCGCAAGAGGACCTAAGCACACAGGCAGTTATAGAAGGAAGACCCCGTGGAGACCCAGGGAGAAGACCAGCATCTACCAGCCGAGGAGAGAGGCCTCAAGACACCAACCCTGCCGAGATCTTGATCTTGGACTTCAGCCTCCAGAACCGTGAGACAAGAAGTCTCTGCGGTTCGAGCCACCTGGTCAGTGGCACCTCGTTCCAGAGGCCCTAGGAGGCGAATGCAGAAGACGCGGCTGCAGGAAACCTCCCGCCACCGGTGTACGTGATGAGGCCAACAGAAAGATTAAAGAAAAGTGAATCTGCCTTGTATGTGGACGAGGACAGTGTGGCTACATTTCCCAGAAGGCGCAAGTGAAGCACCGCCATTTTGTTCTGCTCTAAAGGTGGTGGAGGGCAGACGCACCCCCACGCACCCCCACGCTGGCGGTTCTAGTCTATCCCTTTGCTTCCATCGTCCCTCCCTGAGCCAGCCCAGATAAGACAGAAGGACAACACCTTATACAGACCTCAGACCCAACTCCCACCAGCCCCGGGAGCTCTGCCCCGCATGATAAAGCCCCTCTTCTCTATAGCTCACAGGGGTTCTACTTCTCTGATCAAATCCTGACACAATCAATAGGAAAAATTCTCAGTAGCCTTTTAAGACCAATAACCTGATTATGTCCTATCTGTTTAATTCTCTGTGATAGCACTTTGGGTGAGTAAGCAGTGAGCTCTCAGCCCATGGAGTCAACACTGTGCCTCCTGCCAGACTCAGAACCTCAAAGCCAGCAGAACGTGGAGCTTCTTTTCCCACCTCTGTTCCCATCTGTGAATTCTCTCACACTGCGCTCCCTTGCTTCCAGGCCTCTTGCATCATCCTACGCTAGACCCTCAACGCTTCATTCCTGCCTCCACACCTCCTACCCTCAGACCTGTCGCTGCCACCCAAACCTCTGCTTCTAGAAAGCCACCTTGTAACACACTTCAAAGGAGATCTCAAGACCAAACCCTCTCTGCCTAGATGTTAAGACCTTTTATCATCTGTCCCCACTCTACTGCCTCGCCATCCTCCCCACTGCTCTTCAGCACGTGCCCTCTCCCAAGTGAGGTCAGTCTCTCCTTCCCTGTTGGGGCCTGCCATGCCTACTCCATCCCTGGGCCACCTCTCAGATTGTCCCCATGCTGCAGGACCTCTCGTGCTTCAAGGCTCCAGGCCCACCTCCTTCACAAAGCCATCAGCAAGACCATCAGGTGTAGCATTCTAGAGAAAGGACTCTGGAGCTGGCCAGTCTGGATCCAAACCTTGGCTCTGCCCCTCCCAGCTCTCTATCACTTTGGGCAAATTACTCGATCTTTCTGTGTCTCACACTCCTCCACTGTAAAATAGGGATATGAGTGCACCTGCGTCTTAGGGTTTTCGTGGGGATTTTTAAGTCACATAAAGCATTTGCATCACACCTGGCACCTAGAAAGTGCTTGATAAAGGTCAGTTCTTGTGTTATTTTTGTTTTTATTATTACCTGACCATTCTGACCATCTCCAATACTCTTTTCCCCTGAATTTCTGCACCTAGTATCATAGAGACCACATCACTCAAGCACATAATTATAGTCGATCTTGCACCGTTCGCCGCCGTTTCACGGGTAACAAAGAGGAACAAGGACATTTTCTCTGTAATCGGAACATCAATAGGCAATAGCTTACTCATGAACGTCAAATATTCCTCATTCCTCATGTGCAGAGTAAGCAGGGGAACTTGCCCTGCTTCTTCCTGATAGCATTTAACCCCTAGGAGGCCTAGGAGGAAAAAGATGAAGACAGCTAATGGTCAGGAGCATGAAGATACAAAGATGCCCACGTCATGGTCCTGAAGCTCATCTTGGTGCATCTGACCCCCCAAAAGGTGACATTTTGAAAGACGTGGTTTTCAGATGAAGAAGAAATGCCTGGAGGGCGGCCTGCTCAGAGGCAGGGACCTCAGCCAGCATCTGCTTCTACAGAAACTGAACAGCACCCAAGTTAGGGGAGACCCGAGCGGGCCACTAGATGGCGACAGACCAGGTGGGGTGGGTCGTGGCACTCCCTCCATGGGCCTTCTGGTTTACCGGTCAGACTGCTGAAGGCTCACGAATTTGCCAGTTTGTAGTTCAAGACATTATGGGAGTTGGGGCACCCGGGTGGCTCGGTCGGTTAGGCGTCTGCCTTTGGCTCAGGTCATGATCTCGAGGTTAGCGAGATCAAGCCCCACATCCGGCTGGCATCAGAGCACAGCCTACCTCAGATCTTCTGTCTCCCGCTCTAAGCCCCTTCCCTACTTGCACTCTCTCTCAAAACTTAATAAACATTTTCAAAAAATAATAATAAAGTAAAATAAAATGAAGGGATGGGTGGAACCAGAGGAAAGCTAACGAGCCACCCCGTTCTGGAATGTTCTGCCCAGTGTTTTCTGTACAGCCAGAGCAAACAAAGGCAGTCAGGGAGGGCTCTGAGAGTTTGATTTTTGCCAACACTCCCCCAAACAACCTACAGAGAGGATGCCATCTCTATCAAAATCCCAATGACATTTTTCAGAGAAATAGAAAAAACGATCGAACACTTGTATGGAACCACAAAGCAGCCAAAGCAATCCTGAGAGAGGCGAGCAAGGCTGGAGGCATCACACTTCCTGATTTCAAACGATATTACGAAGCTACAATAATCAAAACAGTATGGTATTGGCATAACAACAGATATACGGGTCAATGGAACAGAGTAGAGAGCCCAGAAATAAACCCATGCATTTATGGTCAATTAATTTATAACAAAGGAGCCAGGGATAAACACAATGGGGAAAGTATAGCCTCTTCAATAAATGAGAGTTTGATTTTCCCTTTCCCCATGAACAGAGCAATATTAGAAAGAAGAGAGGGAAAACAGAGCCCTACCTGTGCCTTGATGCATTTGGTACTGGAGCCTTCCCATAGAGGTCCCAAAGCTAGGGGTGAATACTGCAAGGTGAACAACTTACCTGGGTTCAAGTCCCAGCTCTGACCCTTAGAGGTAAGTCATGAGACCCCAGTTTTCCCAGCCACTGCGTAAGGCTAATAATAATTCTTCCTTAATGCACGTACTGATTGAAGGGTAAAGCCCTTGGGACAGTACCCAAACCAAAGGAGGTGCTCAAATCATTAAGCTTTTCAGCAAATGTTGACTGGTGTGTCCAAAATGACAGGCAGTGTCCCAAGGTTCTGGGGCACAGTCTTAGGAAAGACTCCACCTTATAGAGTCGACCTTTAGAAGGAAAAGAGATAATAAGAAATGACCAAATAATAATGATAATAAGATCCAGATTTCAGGGCACCTGGGTGGCTCAGTCAGTTGAGCAACCGACTTCGGCTCAGGTCGTGATCTCACGGTCCGTGAGGTCGAGCCCCGCGTCGGGCTGTGTGCCGACAGCTCGGAGCCCGGAGCCTGCTTTGGATTCTGTGTCTCCCTCTCTCCCTGCCCCTCCCCCACTCATGCTTTGTCTCTCTCTGTCTCAGAAATAAATAAACATTAAAAAATAAAAAAAAAGAGTCAGATTTCCTCAAAAACATAGGAAAAGAATATGAAGAGAAATCGAACAGGATAAATGGGACAGAAATCAGGGTGTGATTTTAGGTAAAGTCCTCAGAAAAGGCCATTTGGAGAAAGCAAGACTTGAATAGACACCCGTCAAATGTAGTCATTGTTAATCCTCGTTGCCAGTGCCCTGGGCTCGGTACCAACAAAGTATTTCTCTTGGTGTTCAAATGGACATTGCTGCTCGACAGACCTCACAAAACCAAACGTCTGAGCTGGAAGAGAATTTAAAGATGACGGACTGAGACCCAGAAAGGTGAGTTGACAAACCCAGGGCTGACAAACCTCAGAGTTGACAAACCCCAGAGACAGAGGCTGTTCCAGACTCTACAGCCAAGGTTCCTGCCTCTGTTTTTGTACCCCGTTGTCTCCGGCTGACTCAGACCCTTGTGAAACAACCACCTGGAGCCTGGAAGATTCCTATCCTGGTATCGTATCTCAGCCTTCACTCTAGCTCGTGGTTAATGGCGGTGTAGTCCGAATACTTCTCATTCAGACACCTTTTACAGGAAAAAAAAAATGATCACAGATTTGCAGGAAGACCTCCACGAACCAAGGACCCCAGTTTAAATAATTAAGAATTAGTGGCCATTGCCTCAGGTGGTCACTGGGTACCCAGAGTACCATCCACAGACAAAAGCGAACACCTCCCGCGAACCACTTATGTGGCACTCCTTGGCGGGAAGACAGTCATCAACGAACAAAAACACAAAAGTAAGTACGCCTCCATTCTTTCTCTTTTCACAGAGGGTCATCAAAATGTGAAAACAAAATTTCAAATTGTGGCGAATCCTCGGGCCCCTGAGAAGATACCCACAAGAGCCCCGTGTGAGGAACATCACGTGTGGGACACGTCTTTGAAGGGCTGTGTATTTTAGAAGAAATCCTTGCAGCCATCAGGGACATGCATGTTAAGAACCCACTGAGGCCAAAGGGAGCGGCAAATGCTGATCAACCAGTTTCACTTCATTTTGAAGCTGCCCTGGGCCAGAAGGATGACACTGAGGCCTTGACAGCAGCAGGATCTTGTCGCCTCTGCCCCATGGTCAGAGGCACAGAAACATCAGGGGTCCGTTAAGGTGGGGACCTCAAAGCACCGCCCATTCATTCAACAGATACGAACTGAGCACACTATGTGCTAGGCACTGAGGACACCACAGGAAACCAAACAGAGCCCCCGACAACATGAAGCTTACCTTCTAGTGAGGAAGAAGGAAGCGAGCAAATTAGGGTGTTAATCTACTCCAGGGAGCGATAGGGAAATGGGTAAATGGCGGTGCTTGAGGTCAGGGGAAGGAGGGCTTGTTACTTTATGTATCAAAGAAGGCTCTCCGGTCAAGTGACACTGGAGGGCAAAGAGCTGATCGAGGGAAGAACGTTCCAGGCATAGTTCATGGCAAATGCAGGAGCCCTGAGGTGAAGGAGCAAGGAAACCCTTGTGGCCGGAGCTCAATAAAAGACGAGAGCTGAGGTCAGAAGAGTGGTGAGGGCCAGCAGACCTTCGCAAGCCCTTGAGATCCGCCTTAAGTCAGAGGGAGAGCAAGGGAAGGTTGTGAGTGAGGAATGACGTTATTTGACTCACGTTTTAAAAGGCTCCAACCTGTTGCTGGGCTAAGAGGAGACCAGAGGGTTCCCGGGGCAGAAACAGGCAGAGCGGGTTGGAAACAGGTGCCATACTGTTTCTGGCAGCGTTATTCACAATAGCCAAGATGTGGAAACAACCTGAATGTCCATAATGGATGGACGAATGGATAAACAAAATGCGGCATGCATATATACACGTACAAATGGAACATTATTCAGCCTTAAAAAGAAATGAAATTCTGACACCTGCTACAACCTGGCTGAACCATGAAGACAGTATGCTGAGTGAAATGAAGCCAGGCACAAAAGGACAAATATTGTATGGTTCCACTGATACGAGTGACCTAAGTAGTTAATTCATAGAGGCAAAAAACAAAATGGTGGGGCACCTGGGTGGCTCTGTCAGTCGAGCGTCCGACTCTTGAGTTCAGTTCAGGTCAGGATCTCACGGTTGGTGGGTTCAAGCCTGGGATCAGGCTCTGCGCTGACAGTGCGGAGCCTGCTTGGGATTCTCTCTCTCCCTCTCTCTCTACCCCCTCCCCTACTCACACACTCTGTCTCTCCTTCCAAATAAGTAAATAAACAAGAAGAGAAGGGAAGGGGAGGGGAGGGGAGGGAAAGAAAAGGGGAGGGGAGGGAAGGGAAAGAAAAGGGGAGGGGAGGGGAAGGGAGGGGAGGGGAGGAAAGAAAAGGAGAGAAGAGGAGGGGAGGAGAGGGGAGGGGAGGGAAGGGAAGGGGAGGGGAGGGAAGGGAAGGGAAGGGAAGGGAAGGGAAAGAAAGGGAAGGGAAGGGAAGAAAAGGAGAGGAGAGGGGAGGGGAGGGGAGGGAAGGGGAGGGGAGGGGAGGGGAGGGGAGGGAAGGGAAGGAAAGGGAAGGGAAAGGAAGGGAAGGGAAGG
>NC_064808.1:8191051-8218669 GCF_023721935.1 Panthera uncia | reverse complement strand
GGGAGGGGAGGAAAGGGGAGGGGAGGGGAGGGGAGGGGAGGAGAGGGGAGGCGAGGGAAAGAGAACTTTTAGAAAATAGATGATCTCACGGATTAGTCCACCGGCAAGGGTTCTATAAGATTTACAAACACAAAGGCAAATGAAAAATTATCCTAGAGTTGTCCCACGGTTAGCCATGGGCACAGGAATGTCTGCATCCATTCCATCCAGAGGCTTCGGAATTGGGAGAGGGAGAGAACTGCGGGGGCGGGGGGGGCAGGCAGGGGCAAAACAGAAGTTTGTTGCAGGCAGCAAGGACAATACGGAAAAGGACAGGACTACAATAAGATGCTCAGAGAGGCAGAGAGCAAAGGGAACTCGAACGCCAGGCACAGGGACAGTGAGGTACGCAAACGGTGGGGGACAGCTGATGACAGCTTTGTTGACCTAGAGCAAGTGCCCACGGTGAACAGTCCCAGGCGAGGCCGATGAAAGGGCATAATGGCAACAGCTCACACTTACTATGTGTCTAAGCACCATCTAGGGACCAAGGGGCTCAATCCACACGGTCACCATGTAAGAGGAGTCGCCCAATCATCCCACCAGGATTTCACAAATGAGGACACTGGAACTTCCCAAGCTCAGAGTTTGGGCAGGAGCAAGGATTCGACCCCAAGCAGTGCAGTCCCAGAGCAGGCTACACGGCTCCTGGTGCCAGACAGCGTGACCTGCGACACTGTGGCCAATTTCCCAGGCTTCCACTTGAGCCCTTAGGACACTGTGTGACCGGGGAGATGCCTCGACTGAAAAGCCCCCTGGCTGAAACCTCACAGTTGTATCTCAAAGTGCAGCAGTGGCTTTCTGGTCACACCCACTGATCTGCTTCCCGAAACGCCTTTATGACAACAGTTGACAGCCGTGTTGCCGTGAGGAAGCAAACACAAGTTGTGTGCCGTTCAAACGTGTTTTTAACTATTAAGGGAAAGGGCAGAATCCTCCGGAGGAGTTGATTTAGAGAGAGCCGGAGGCTCCTGGCAGGGGCAGAAAAGGTTCATTTCCGGCATCCCAGTGAAGTCATGTTGACACAAAACTCAGCTTCAAAGTCCATGAAAGTGCGGGACATAGAAGTTGGTTTCTTTCCACCACCACCACCCCCCCCCTTTTTTTTAAGTAGACTTCTTACTCAGCATGGAGCCCAATGCGGGGCTTGAACTTACGACCCTGAGATCAAGACCTGAGCTGAGATCAAGAGTCAGATGCTCAACCAACTGAGCCACCCAGGATCGTGATCCGGGGAAAGCGGTCTGTCGATGAGTCCCCGACAAATATAACTGTAATCTCTCCCTCTAGTTTAGACTAAGCCACAGCAAGACAAAAAGCCACAGCAAGTTCCTCTAAGCTGCACACACTTGATCTGAATCCCTGTTCTTGGCTGCTTTTTTTTTTTTAATTTTTTTTTAACATTTATTTATTTTTGAGACAGAGAGAGACAGAGCATGAACAGGGGAGGGGCAGAGAGAGAGGGAGACACAGAATCTGAAACAGGCTCCAGGCTCTGAGCTGTCAGCACAGAGCCCGACACGGGGCTTGAACTCATGGACTGTGAGATCATGACCTGAGCCGAAGCCGGATGCCTAACCGACTGAGCCACCCAGGCGTCCCTCTTGGCTGCTTTAATTCCACCTCCTTCCGCGCCGGCTCTCGATAAATGCTCATCGAACTGAATAGATATTATGCATCAGAGTTTAACGAGTCCTTTGAGGAAGGATCCCGAACACCTTTAAATCTCAAGACACTTCATAAATGTCGACGAAGTACACCGTACAAGCAAAAAGTGCCGCGTGGGCAAGGCAAACACTGTGAGAAGCTAGAATTCGCTCCCAAAGGGGCAAGAGAGGACTATCCGGCCATGTGCGGCCGGGAAGCCAGCCCGAAGCTCTTGCAATCATCTCTTTTATGCGCCTGGCACGCTGTGCCAGGGACTTTCCTGGTCCCCACTGGATGTGAAGTCTGGTGGAAGCCCCGTACTGTGGGAGCCGAAACAGGGATGCCCGGGCACCATGGGAGAACACAGAGAAGGGACACCAAGCCCAGAGGCTCAGGTGGGCCTGGGTTCGTGACTCAAATGCCCAGCAAAAACAGGAAGCAGAAGGCGTGTGGAAGGGCATCGTGAACACACAGGAGCTGGCACCAGCGCAGTGACTTTGGGCACCTGTGAGCACTTTGTTCAGCTGGCGTGAAAGATGTTAGGCTGGCCTCTACTTAAAGCTCACTCCAGCCGCGGAGGGGACAGATCTGTGACAGGCAGACCAGTTAGGAGGCGACTGCAGTAAGCAATGAAAATCTAAGACGTCAGGCCTGGCGCTCGGAAAAGCAGGCTTGAACCAGCAGGCCCCACGAGGTGACCCAGAGAGAGTCTAGAGTCAGTAAAATAAAGACCCCAGGCCAGGTCCCCGGGAAGTTCTGCCATTTGCAAGCTTGCGAGAAGAGAGCCCCCAGAGGGCCTGGGAAGGGAGGGGAGAGTCCCCCCTAACCACACAGACCTCAAGACAAGAGATGTGGGTCACCTGGAGGGCTCAGTCGGTTGACTGTTTCAGGCTCTTGGTCTCCGCTCAGGTCTTGATCTCGCGATTCGTGGGTTCGAGCCCTGCACTGCTTGGGACTCTCTCTCTGCCTCTCTCTCCCTGCCCTTCCCCAGCTCGCACTCGCTCGCTCACTCTCAAAATAAATCAATCAACTTAAAAAAAAAAAATCAAGGGGCGCCTGGGTGGCGTAGTCGGTTGAGCGTCCGACTTCAGCCAGGTCACGATCTCGCGGTCCGTGAGTTCGAGCCCCGCGTCAGGCTCTGGGCTGATGGCTCGGAGCCTGGAGGCTGTTTCCGATTCTGTGTCTCCCTCTCTCTCTGCCCCTCCCCCGTTCATGCTCTGTCTCTCTCTGTCCCAAAAATAAATAAAAAACGTTGAAAAAAAAATTAAAAAAAAAAAAAATCAAGAGATGTCACTAAGCAGAGGGAGGAGAAGCCTTCCGGGAGGGGGGGGACACACGGCACCAAGTGCCCAGGGACTGAGCTGCACAGAGTATAAGGATAAGCAAGAACAACTTTAGTTGGGGGGAGGGGGGAGGGCAGGGGGGCGGTGGAGGCGGGGCACTAGGGTGAGTAGGAGGCAAGGAAGAGGCACCCTTTCTAGCAGGTTGGCTCCACAGGGACAGCGCCATAGCTAGCCGGAGGGGACTGTCTTTAAACAGGGAAGGGGGCACACTCTGCTCCAGCTGACAGGTTCCATGAAGATGTTCACATTTCAAGGAAAGTCATACAGTCCCTATTTCATTCCCTATGAAATCTCCAGATTTTTTTTTTTTAATGTTTATTTATTTTTGAGACAGAGAGAGACAGAGCATGAACGGGGGAGGGGCAGAGAGAGAGGGAGACACAGAATCCGAAGCAGGCTCCGGGCTCCGAGCCGTCAGCCCAGAGCCCGACGCGGGGCTCGAACTCACGGACTGCGAGATCGTGACCTGAGCTGAAGTCGGACGCTTAGCCGACTGAGCCACCCAGGCGTGCCATCCAGATTTTTAAATGTGCCCAATTACCTCAAAAAAAAAAAAAAGAAAAAAAGTGCAATTGTGGGGGGCCTGGGTGGCTCAGTCAGTTAGGCGTCCGACTCTTGGTTTCAGCTCAGGTCATGATCTCACAGTTCGTGAGTTCAAGGCCCGTATCAGGTTCTGTGCTGGCAGCATGGAGCCTGCTTGGGATTCTCTCTCTCTGCCTCTCCTCCCTCTCTCTCTCTCAAAATAAGTAAGTAAACTTAAAAAAAAAAAAAAAAAAAAAGTTTAATTGTTGTGCAGGCCCAAATCATGGCTACGGCCTGGACTGAGCCAACAGCCCTTGGTCGGTCCCCTATGATCCAGGACTTCCACTCTGCAGTTACTTGTTCCTCCGTCTCGCCCTTCACGTGGGTGCCTCCCCTCCAGGAGGCCTGAGAAAATATTTCCTTTATAGTTTTTCCTTAAACCCTGGTTGATCTTCAACTAGACCTGGATAGGAACCCTTTAATCGTAAATCTCTGGCCTCGGCCCCACCCTGAACTCTTCATTTAATAGACACTGTCCTATAGGGGGCGCCAGGGTGGCTCAGCAGTTTAAGCATCCCACTCTTGATTTCAGCTCAGGTCACCGTCTCATGGTTTGTGAGTTCGAGCCCCGAGTCGACCTCTGCGCGGACAGCGTGGAGCCTGCCTGGGATTCTCTCTCCCTCTCTCTCTGCCCCTCCCCACCCCCGAAAAATAGACACTGTCCTATAAGCATGTAAACAATCCCCAGCAGCCCTCCTTTCAAAGGAAGCCCTCACTGTATGTAAACTAACTGGGGGGGGGGGGGGGAAGGGGGGGGGGGGGCGGAGCAAGCCTTGAGAATCCTTCTGTAGCAACTGCATTCTCCACACGCTTTTCCAGAAGCCAAAGGGGGAGGAAGACTTGAATTCCTAGCCCCCTGGGGAGGGAGAGACTTCTGCACCGCAGGGAAGGCATGGTCCTCTGCAGGCACTCCCATGAGCCCTCTGCTGGATGGAGGGTACCCTTCCCACAGCCATTCTTTCAGGCCCCCCTCCTTCTCTCACCTGCATTGGGGCTGGAGATCGAAACTGCCCTGCTCAGTTACCAGTTTCCTCGGGCTTAGTCTGGTCCTTGCATCCCAGTGCTAAAGGCTGTGGTGTGTTCTAACAAAGGATAAGGATTATCACAGGCCACTCTTTGGATCGTCCAACCGATTAACATGTCTCAACGGGTGCCTGGAAAACCCCGAGGCCCCAACTCTGCCCCCCACCACATCCCAGCCCGGCCTCCTCCTCCCTCACTTGGACGCTCTGCCTGTCGGAGAGATGACAGAATCTTAAGGGAGTTGGCAAAAACTGAAAGACATCCTTCTGTGAAAGTCCAGTGAACCTCCTACAAGGGGGGCAATGTTATCTAGGGTTCATCAGCTCAGCAGACCGGGTCCCCGTCCACGGGGATTTAAGGTACCATGTAACTCTGAGAACAAGTTGCTGTCGAGCGAAGGGGTGGAAAGGAGGGTTGCGAGTCACCGTCCGCTGAGCATCTTCTCTCTGTCCAGCACTGAGCTTGATGCTGTGGCACAGGAGTTCCAACCAGTGGACTCCACCAGAGGAGTTCCTGAAACTTTCCGTGGGAGAGCTCCAACCCTGGGTAACCATCCTGGATGGGGGCTCCCATCAGGAAGGCAGGCCCACCTGGCCACGGGATTCCCTGGCCGATGCCAGGATTCCGTCTGGCAGCAACATGGAAACCAGTCCATGGAGAACACGATTGCTATCAGCAACTTCAACGGAATGTTCTTTCCATGGGTTTGCACAAGTTGAACATCATCTCAAGAAATTACTCTTCTCCTGGGAGAAAGCAACCCGGAGCCTGATGAATGAATTCAATTTCAAACTGGTGATCTTCTTATTCGTGCTTCCTTTTCACAGATGGTTTATCTCCCTTGCCCCAAGCTTTCAGAGGGATGTTGGGGGCACTTAAATTTTTCCTCACCATGAGTAATAGAAGATCCCCCACTAGACTTTCCTAAGGGCTGGAACCATGGATTATTTGTCTTTGTGTCCCTGTTTGTAGAGCCTAGGACAGTGTCACAGGTGCTCTGGAAATGTTTGTGGCTTAGAGAGAGGGAGGAAGGAAGGAAGGAAGGAAGGAATGGAGGAAGGGAGGAAGGAAGGAAGGAAGGGAGGGAGGAAGGAAGGGAGGGAGGAAGGAAGGCAGGGAGGGAGGGAGGGAGGAAGAAAAGAAGGAAGGAAGGGAGGGAGGAAGGAAGAAAGGAAGGAATAAAGGGAGGGAGGGAGGGAGGGAGAAAGGGAGGGAGGGAGGAAGGAATGAAGGGAGGAAGAAAAGAAGGAAGGAATGAAGGAAGGAATGAGGGAGGAAGGAAGGAAGGAAGGAAGGAAAGCAGGAAGAAAGAAAAGAAGGAAGGAATGAAGGAAGGGAGGGAGGAAGGAAGAAAGGAAGCAAGGAAGGGAGGGAGGGAGGGAGGAAGGGAGGAAGGAAGGTTGTAATCATTCAATAGGAAGGAAGGAAGGAAGGGAGGGAGGGAGGGAGGGAGGGAGGGAGGAAGGGAGGGAAGAAGGGAGGGAGGGAGGGAAGAAGGGAGGGAGGGAGGGAAGAACAAAAGAAGGAAGGAAGGAAGGAAGGAAGGAAGGAAGGAAGGAAAGAAAGAAGGAAGGAAGAAATATTCTTTCTGCTGAATAACACCAGTGGCATGAAAACTTCCAAGGCTCCTAAAACCTACACATAGATTAATCCGATTACACCGATTCTTCTTAGGCCACAAATTTTCAAAAATTCTAATAGATTAATCAGGTGTGAATTATTTTAGAGAAACAATCTTGCCTTTTCCATATAGGGTTTGGCTGAGCATGGAGTGATTCTTTCTTCTATTTGAATTTGTTCAGTTCTCAATTATAAAATGAGACTCAGAAGCAGTCCAAAGAACCACAGAAGAAAGGAATGTTTTTTCTTTCAGAAAGGACTGCATAGTAATGGCAAACACATCAGCCCTTACCACGTGCCAACCACAATTTAAATTGTGTGTTAACCCCTTGTGGCCGCGGTGGAGACAGTAGCTACTCTTAACTTCGTTTTACACAAGAGAAAACAGGCTCAGAGAGCGTGAGTAACTTGCCCAAGATCACACAGTTCGGAAGTGGCAGAGGTAGGGGGAAAATGTCCAAGCCAAAGTTATTAGAATATCCAAAATAAGGAGTGATCCCTGAAGAAAGTATGGTTCTTAGCTAAATATATAGATCACCTAGCAGCGTCCTGTTGGTGTACCTTGTGGCCAAAACTTGTGCACTTTAGAAATAACAGAGTAAGGGGCACTTGGGTGGCTCGGTGGGTTAAGTGGCCGACTTTGGCTCAGGTCATGATCTCATGGTCTGTGAGTTCAAGCCCCACGTTGGGCTCTGTGCTGACAGCTCAGAGCCCGGAGTCTGCTTTGGATTCTGTTTTTGTCTCTCAAAAATGAATAAATATTTTTTTTTAAAAGAAAGAACAAAATAATATTACTAAAACCAGCAAAATAAAGATCCTGTAGTAGCTGGACTGGATGAAAGGGCAGAAAAGGAATTCCATTCCAATGCACTTTAGAAAATGGAACAATCAAATTTTTAAGTAAATGGCTTTCTGACACAAACTTGCAAAATTAATCTGAAACCATCAAAACAAGTCACAACCCTTAAAATCCTAATAAACCAAAGGAGGGAGCCATTATTCAATCCAGCCTTATTGGAGGCTGGTTCCAACTTGGTTGAAGAGTAATAGAAAAGTCAGTAAATGATTCTTTTTTCTTTTTTTTTTTTAATGTTTCTTTTTGAGAGAGAGAGAGAAAGACAGAGCGTGAGTTGGGGAGGAGCAGAGTGAGAGGGAAACACAGAATCCGAACCATGCTCCAGGCTCCAAGCTGTCAGCACAGAAGCCGACGCAGGGCTCAAACCCACCAACCATGAGATCATGACCTGAGCCAAAGTCAGACGCTTAACCGACTGAGCCACCCAGGTGCCCCAGAGTCACTAAATGATTCCAAGCTAGATGTTGTCAGTAACAAAGAACCAGGCCTAGAGAAAACTTACAGGGGGAAGAATCATTTATAGCTGCCATTTTTATATTATCCTGAATACAGAGGTTGAGAAGAATAGAGCAAAGAACACATGGAGTCAAGGTGGGAGTAAGGGAGGGAAATAGACACGAAATTTAAATAGTGTAAAATCGCAAATGCTCTCACAGCTTTTCCTCCTTTTAAAATGCACTTCTCATGATTCGTGGGTTCGAGCCCCGCATCGGGCTCTGTGCTGACAGCTCAGAGCCTGAAGCCTGCTTCGGATTCTCTCTCTCCCTCTCTCTCTGCCCCTCCCCTGCTCGCTCGCTCTCTCTCTCTCAAAAATAAGTAAACATTAATAAAAATGCACTTCTCTGTGGAAAACATTGTCCGAGGTGATGTGTGAGCTTGGACAAGATTAAGGTGGGATCCAGCCCATGACATAGCTTCTGATGTACCCGAAGATGGCCCTGATGATAACCTCAAAGTCAAGCAAAGGACAAAACCAGCTGACGTGTTCCGAACTGATTACAGGAGAAACCCAGAGGCAGAGAACGTACTGCCGCTTGAGACTGGACCATTTGACATGTCATTCCGGGACACAGCCGCTGTGCGGCAGGAAGGGACATGAAGGAAGGCGAGGCTGTGGCGCCAAAGAACTCACTGGAGCCGCTTTGAAGACAGATTAAGCAGGGAGAAGTGGAGGTCTGCACCCTCCAAGACCCCAGATTCTTGTGTTTTACATCTAAAAGTCATGGGGCAGGGTGGGTACCTGAACGGCTCAGTTGGTTAAGCGTCTGACTTTTGATTTTGGTTCATCGTGATCTCGCAGTCCATAGGATTGAGCCCCATCTCAGGCTCTACGCTGACCGCACAAAGCTTGCTTGGGATTCTCTCTCCCTCTCTCCCTACCCCTCCCCCACTCACGCTTGCACTCTCTCTCTTTCCAAATAAATAAATATATTTTTTAATTTTCTTAATAATTTTTTTATGTTTGTTTATTTTTGAGAGAGAGAGAGAGAGAGAGAAAAGTGAGCAGGGAAGGGGCAGAGAGAGAGGGAGACACAGAATCAGAAGCAGGCTCCAGGCTCCAACCTGTCAGCACAGAGCCCGACGCCGGACTTGAACTCACGGACCGCAAGGTCATGATTTGAGCAAAGTCAGCCGCTTAACCTACTGAGCCATCAAGGTGCCCCGAAAATTTTTTCAAAAATAGAAATAAATAAAGGTCATGGTGGAATATGGGGAGAAAACTGATCTGTACCTATTCCTGATTATTACTCACTCCATGTAAAATAGTTACTAAGTAACAGAATACATAGCAATTAAATAGTATTATTACTATACATATGGTTATGTTACTAATGTGAATCACTCACAATTTCCTGGCCAAGAGGATTGAACTGAACATTTTTATTCTAACAATGAGATAATGGCTTTTGGCCAACAGATTGGGAAAAAATAAGATCTCTGAAAACCAATAAGAGTATTGCGACACCTGGGTGGCTCAATCGGTTAAGCGTCTGACTCTCGGTTTCAGCTCAGGTCATAATCTCACAGTTTGTGAGTTCAAGCTCTGTATCGGGTTCTGTGCTGGCAGCATGGAGCCTGCTTGGGATTCTGTCTCCCTCTCTCTCTGCCCTCCCCTGCTTGCTCTCTACCTCTTCTCTCTCTCAAATAAATAAATTAAATTAAAAACCAGTAAGGGTATGGAGTGGGAATGTATGTGGATACAGCCTTTTGGGAGGGCAATTTTGAGTAGCTATTAACATGGGAGGGGCACCTGGGTGGCTCAGTTGAGCGTCCGCCTCCTGATTCTGGCTCAGGTCATGATCTCACAGTTCATGGGATCGAGCCCTGCATCGGGCTCCACAATGAGTATGGTGCTTGCTTAGGATTTTCTCTCTCCCTCTGCCCCTCTCCCCTGCTCATAAACTCTAGCGTGCATGCGCTCGCTCTCTCTCAAAACAAACAAAAAAAGATAGAAAAAAGTTAAATTTTTGTGGGGAGATGGGCAAAATAGGGAAAAAAAATTAAATCTTTGGAAATGTTCTTCGAGCCCCGTGTCGGGCTCTGGGCTGATGGCTCAGAGCCCGGAGCCTGCCTCGGATTCTGTGTCTCCTTCTCTCTCTGCCCCTCCCCTGCTCGTGCTCTGTCTCTCTCTGTCTCTCAAAACTAAATAAATGTAAAAAAAAAAAAAAAAAAAAATTTTTTTTTAAATACCTGCCTTGATGGAGCTTACATTCCAGTGGAATTTAGGGCATATCCACTTTGCAGGGAGGGAGGTGACTCTGGGAGAGAGGCACGGGCCTCGTGGCAGGGCCATGGCATCGATAGGCTCCAGTCATCTCTTCCAGGCCCGGGAAAGAGGAAGAGGAGAGAATGGTTTAAGGCCTCAGTGCAGACCCGCAGCCCCTGGCTGGCCCCTCACTGAGCACCCTCCACGCCCGCTTCAGCCAGCTGCCCAACTTGGGGTGTCTGTAGTTGGCAGCTGTGGGGCCCCTGCCTGGAGCCTCGTGGAGGGATTGAGACCCAAGTGTGGAAAGAGGAAAGGGTGCCCCCCACCCCGCTCTGGTCTGGCTCAGGAGCTTGTAGCGCCTCGGGGTAGCAGTGAGAGGCCCTCTTCTTCAGGGGGCCCCCTACCGTGAGGATGGCTGCCTGCGAGAGTGGTTGGAAGGAGGGATAGCCCGGGTGCGGAGAGTGAGGGAAAGGAAGCCAGAGTAGCGAGGGAAGGAGCCCTGAAGGACTGACAGGGCTCCACCACGGCCAAAAGCAGAGAGGACATTTCCCTTCGTGCGCCATCTGGAACCAGAGCGCTGCGGCCGGCAGCCCTTATGGGGCCAGGAAGCTACGTGAGAGCCTGCTGGTCCTCAGCGCCCTGAGTCGCCTTCCTCCTCCCCTCTGTCCCCACACCAGGCCCCCTGGCTTCCAGCTCTGCTTCCTGTCTACACCGAACAACACAGGGAACAGCGTAGGTGAGGTGACTCGAGAGAGGCCTAACATTTAGAAAGTGGAACTAAGCTGATTGTGGGGATCACTTTGCAATGTAAAGAAATATCAAGTCATTGCGTGGCACACCTAAAACTAACACAAGGTTATATGTCAATTATATCTCAATAAAGCTAGAAAGAGAAAAAATGGAACTGAGGTGGTGGTTTATCCAAGAGATTAACAGTAGAATTTAAGGGGGGAAGGTTAAGAATGTAAGGTCTATACCCCAGAGCAACCTGCATTTCAGAGGGACAGCAAGGAGAATGTCCATGGTAAACACAAAGGAATGACTCGCTAACAGTGAAATTGCAGACATCCTTGATGAGCCAGTGGGAAGACATTTCAGGCCAGGGTGGGTCTTTCCTGAGGCCTTCAAATCACACCTTATAGACACTAGGCTGCCCCACCTGAACCCTGGCCCAGCCAGCTTCTCTGTCAAGCCAGTTCACACGGGCACTGGAAGGCTGAGATAATCTGATTGGCCAGGAGATTCATGTTTGCTGTGGAAGGCTGGCTTTGTTAATGATCAAAGTCAGGTTTCAACCTGTTCCTCCCAAACCTACGTGCAGTCCCTCATAGAGCCCGACACAGGGCGTGGTGAGCAGCTTTGCAGAGCCCTCATGGTTTATAAAATCCAAGTGAGTTTTAAACTGCTCAGTAGTGGATACTGGAAATCAGGCTGGCTCAAGAACCACCTCCATCTCGTCTATTTTCCACTTAAAATTTTTGTTTAATGTTTATTTCTTTTTGAGAGAGAGAGAGAGAGAGAGAGAGAGAGAGAACAAGTAGGGGAGGGGCACAGAGAGAGGGAGACACAGAATCCGAAGCAGGCTCCAGGCTCTGAGCTGTCAGCACAGAGCCCGACGTGGGGCTCGAACCCACAAACTGAGATCATGACCTGAGCCACCCAGGCCCCCCTCTTTTCCACTTTAAATTAGGAGAATCAGCTGGAGGGTTCCTAACCCACCAATTCACATATCCTCTCGCCCTCAGCTGGGGAGTCCTTCCTCCCTCCAGGGCCCTGCTGTCTGTAGGTAAGGAGCCAGCACAAACACCCAGTCAGCTGCCAAAGGACAAGTCTGTGTTGGGCTGGAAATGGGATCTCTTTCTTGACAAATGGCCATCGCTCAAACACGCAGCACCACACGAAAACACACAATTGCATACCACTTCCCCAGGAGGTTTCTGATCTCAATGCCTCAAAATCTACTTCCTAGAAGGGCTTTGCCCAAACCTGAGAAAGATAAACACGTTTACCACACTCCGGCCCCGCTGTCCTCGAAGGAGGCTCCGGAAGGCGTGCGTGTGAGCGCCGTGTGCAGGGGCACCGCAAACGCTTTTGTGCGCTCACATGCCTGGACGTCACAGCCAAGTGCTTCCCGGCAAAATACACAAGGGCTTTGTCTCATTCTGCAAAGGTCTGCACTGGCAACGGGGCCACTGCCGCTGTGTTTGTCCAGCTCAAAGGGGAGAACGGCAGGGTGGGGGTGACGCAGTTTGTCCCCACAAAGAGAAGGGCAGCCCCACCTTGCTTCAGGTGGAAAACACAACTCTCCACATCCTGGCTAGGCTTTCCGGTCAAAAATTTCACTAGGAAGGAAGGGAGGGAGGGACCAGAAGGAGGAGGGGGGGGGGTGTGCAAAAGAAGGCGCTTTCTTTGTATTACTCTCTGAGTTAAACAATGCCTGGTCGGAACGCTCAGAATCTCATCAGAAAGACATTTTTTTCTTTTTAATTAATAAAAACAGGAGCGCCTGGGTGGCTCAGGCAGTTAAGCATCTGACTTCAGCTCTGGTCATGATCTCACTGTCGGTGGGTTCGAGCCCCGCGTCGGGCTCTGTGCTGACAGCTCGGAGCCTGGAGCCTGCTTCGGATTCTGTGCCTCCCTCCCTCTCTCTCTGCCCCGCCCTGTTCTGTCCCCCGCCTCTCAAAAATAAAATAAATATTATAAAAATAAATTAAATTTTTAAAAACAATCATTGGGAACAGAAAAATCAAAAGTCAATTCCCAGACTCAGGCAATGAGTCACGTTTCAGATGCCAGCCACCGGTTTTGGAGCAAAGTGATCAGATTTAGGGAGCCCCTCCTCCTCGCTTCAATTCTTGGTCATCAGATCCCCGCTGCAATTCTGGTGGGGGCCATCTGGAACCTCCCCCCAGCCCCACTCCTCCTCTCCAACCAACCCCCTGCAGGCCTCATCCGCATTCAGCATCCCCCTCTGCCCTCTGCAACCACCATCTCACCTCCTGGGTCTCCAGGCTTTTCTTTTACGTCCTTTCCCACCCCAAAGAGGCAGTCCCGCACACGGGCAAGGTGTGGATTTTAAAGTTTGCTGACTGCCGGGCTCCACGCTTCCCATCCTTGCTGAAGTCAAATCAGACTCCTCAACAGCTCAAGGAGAACAGCTGATTTGCAAAACCCCTTAGCAGTAACTTACCAGAGAACCAGTTCTGGTGTGTGTTTCTTTTGTTGATTTTCTAGGTTTTGTTTTGTTTGTTTTTGTTACCCAAGTAGAGGCTGACGGGTTGGAGATAGGGTGGAGATCGGCGAAATACACAAGAGTGGGCAGCCGAACAACTGCAGTTCATGTTGCTAAGGGGAAGTGTATGAAGTGACAAAATAGCGATAGAAGGGCTTACTGAGTTTCTGCCGTGTGTTGTGTGCCTGGCACTGTGCCGGAGCTGTGATGCTGAACAAGCAGGCTGCATCCCTCCCTCACAGAGCTGACAGTCTGACGGGGGAGGCAGACAGACAAGCAACTCGTCACCGGTAATTTAGTATGAATAATGCTGAGAACAGGAAGCTACAGACCAGCATGAATGCACAGGCACGTGGGGGGGGGGGGGGGGGGGGGGGGGGTAGGGAAGAAGAATCCCAGGAAGAAATGCCGCCTAAACTGAAATCCAACGGATGGGGAAGAGAAACCTGCTTAAAAGTCAGGGGGCTGGAGACAGCAGGGAATGTTAAAGAGCACTGGAAACAGCTGCGTGTGGCTCAGAGGCCAGCTTGAGGCTGCTGGGGTTGACAATGGCCAGAGTGAAAAGCAGGGGAGGGCTTGGGAGACCACGGAGCCAGAACACGGAAAGGCTGAGACAGACACAGTGCTCAGAGCCACCTCCAAGACCTTTTCCTACCTGCGTGAACCTGCCTGTGGCTCAGGCCGTCTCAATAAAGCATTCCTATTCACTCTTATTTAGTGAGAGCTCATCAGATACCTGTGAACACAGAGCAAGAGTCCAGTCCATGTCTGAACGGAGTAAGCAGGAGACACGCCCCGTTCCCCATGTTTTTTCCTGTACTTGCTTCTGCAACCAGAAAAAGACTAGCAAAGGTCCTCCGTGATGACGTAACAAGGACACGGCAAGCAAGCTTCGTGGGACACACAGGATCCAACCATTTCCCCTGCAGAAATGGTCAAACACCGAAAGTGAATGTGTTTGCAGGATGTAGTGTGCAGGCTTCCCACCCAGCTTGCAGGCAAGGTCGGGGATCGCTCTCTGGGGGCAAGAACCCTAGTCATCCAAGGTGTTTATTTCCTTTCGGTAAACAGTAATGTGTAATTTCCCATTTCTAGGGACAATGATTACTTCAAACAAAGGGCAGTCACCAAAAGCAGTATTTAGCAGGAAGCGGTTTTCCTCCATAAGAGGGACTGAAGTTCAGTGGAGATTAAAAAAAAAAAAAAGCCCTTGGCTAAAAAAAGTATTAATTTGTCTCTTAGATCTGATTCAAATACAAGTGATTTTTGGAAACTCAGGGTGTCCAAATACAGAAAGAAGAGCAAAAAGCCACCTCCTCCCCGCCTGGGGCCTCCTGGATTACCAGCTCTGACCCCCTGCCCCGAGTGGGGTGTGCTCACCTTGGCACTCCTCCTTCCCCACAGCTAAATTCCTAGAATTTATTTTCTAGGAATTTAGACAATCCGCAATGGCTGCCTCCACTCTCTCACTTGACCTCCCTAATCTGCCTGAAGGGCCCACTTGAAATTCAAGTTGTGAACTGAGCTTGCACTGTTACAAGTAGAAAATGCCCGGTCATTATTCCATCCTGTCTGTTCTCATTCCAACCCTCCCCACCGCCTGGCCACTGGACACAGAGGATAGAGGCCAGGATGGCTGCCATGCCCCCTGGGGGAAACCACACACTCAGGTGAGGATACAGAGCCCAGGCCACAGGCTGAAAAGGCCAGAGGTTGTTAAAAGCCGGGCCAGGGGCGCCTGGGTGGCTCAGTCGGTTGAGCGTCCGACTTCGGCTCAGGTCACGATCTCACGGTCCGTGAGTTCGAGCCCCGCGTCGGGCTCTGGGCTGATGGCTCAGAGCCTGGAGCCTGCTTCCGATTCTGTGTCTCCCTCTCTCTCTGCCCCTCCCCCATTCATGCTCTGTCTCTCTCTGTCTCAAAAATAAATAAATGTTAAAAAAAAAAAAAAAAATTAAAAAAAAAAAAAAAGCCGGGCCAGAGTGGAGACCTCAAAACAGGTAGGGGTCAAATGCCCCCCTGCGACCCTGAAAGCTGAGCGCTCAGGGCCCCAGTGGGGAAAACAAGACCTACCTCTGCTGCTTGTGAGGCTTTGCTAAAAGGCTCTCCTGTCCCCAAATGCCTGGAGCTGGCCCACCCATCGGTCTGAAATAAACACCTTAAGGGACCCATCCCTGGAGCCCAAAAGCCCCCTTTAAAAATTTTTTTTAATGTTTATTTGTTTTTTTAAAGAGAGCGCAAGCGGGGGAGGGGCAGAGAGAGAGGGGGACAGAGGATCTGAAGCAGGCTCCTCCCTGACAGCAGCGAGCCTGAGCCCCATGCGGGCGCTCAAACTCATGAACCGTGGTGAGATCACGACCGGAACCTAAGTCGGACGCTCAACCGACAGAGCCACCCAAGCGCCCCAGCCCTCTTTTTTTTTTAAGTAAATTAAATTAAATTTAATTTAACTTAATTTTATTTTATTTCATTTTTTAATATAATTTATGGTCAAGTTGGCTAACATACAGTGTATAGAGTGTGCTCTTGGCTTGGGGGATAGATTCCCGTGATTCATCACTTACATACAACCCCCAGTGCCGATCCCAACAAGTGCCCTCCTCAATGCCCATCACTCATTTTCCCCGCCCCTCTCGCCCCCACCCAAGCAACGTTCAGTTTGTTCTCTGTGTTTAAAAGTCTCTTATGGTTTGCCTCCCTCCCTCTCTGGAACTATTTTTTCCCCTTCCCTTCCTCCATGGTCTTCTGTTAAGTTGCTCAGGTTGCACATATGAGTGGAAACATACGATATCTGTCCTTCTCTGACTGACTTCTTTCACTCAGCATAATACCCTCCAGTTCCATCCACGTTGCTGCAAATGGCCAGATTTCATTTTTTCTCATTGCCAAGTAGTACTCCATTGTATATATAAACCACATCTTTTTCATCCATTCTTCAGTTGATGGGCCCAGCCCTCTTCTTAAATGTCAATATCCTAAGTATTAACATCTATGGCGCAGTCACTCTCCAACACAGCATTTCTTGAGGGAAGTCTGGCCTAAGGAAAGAGCTAGCGTCCCTCCGTCCCTCGTCCCTCCTCAACTGGGTAAGGAGGCCAGCTCTCCTGGAAGCCATTGGAGGTGTGGCCTTGGCCTCCAGTACCTTCCTTCTGAACAGCCCCTCCCCAGAGTCTTCTGTCCCCAATTTCCTACCAACGGTGCCCCTCCCCCAGTCCCAGCCGGCCACCATCGCCACCTTCACAGCAGCCCCGAGGTGGGTAAAGCTCAGCCTGGAAAAAAGTCCACGGACCGGACCGAGGATGGCCTGGTGACTGGCAGATCGACAGAACGGGGTGGGGTGGCAGATACTCCCTGGATCTGGCCCTCTCCCCTCTGCTTTCCTCCCTCCCTCCCCTCTACTGCTCTGGGATGCAGAGTTGCTTTGGGAGGCTTTTACTCTCTGGACACTGGCAGGCCCCGTGATTACAGTATGGGGTGGGGGGGAGGGGGGGGATGGGGGGTTGGAGGGCTGAAGGGTGTCATATGGTTTGGGGCTGAAGCAAAAAACAGAAGTTAGGCTGGAGTTTGGGGGACAAAATGACATTGCATGTTTGCTGTTTTTGAAGTTCTTTTGGGGAGCCAGGAGAGGCTTATGGAGATAGGAAGCGAGGCTAAGCTGCCCCTTTGCTTGCTCCCCGTGCGTTATCTCTTCTCACCTCCCCTCTACATGCACTTTCACGCTCCCTGCTGCTCATTCCAATCTCCCTCCTCCCCTCTCTCCTCCTAGCTCTTTGCTCCTCCCAGCTGCCTTCCCGCTCCAGGCCCCCGGGCCCTGCTCTTCTGTTTTCCCTACAGATTTCTGCTTCCTTCTTCCCTCGAGCCCCCATCATCTCCAGAATAAAGGGCCAGTGGTCCCAGTTGGTGGGGACCTCAGTTCCCTCCCCTGGGGTGGGGTGCGGGTGGCGGGTGGATGGGGCTGCTGCGTCTCACCCTGGAAGCGGGGAGGTCCTCACAGCGCAGACTGTTAGCAAGTCTCCGGTTCTAATTGGCCACAGCCCTGGAGCCATCAGGGCCAAAGAATAAAAAAGGGAGGCTCTCTCCACAGTCGAGAATTACTCTGTTCTGCCCCCAACTCTTCTCTGAATCCCCCTCACATTGCCTGGCCCACCCTCCCCTCCACGCCCCAGAGAGGGAGGTCAGCCCCACAGGGCCCCAGCTGGCCAGAGGGCTGTGCGCAGGCCTTGGCCTGCATTCCCACTGCTGTGGGGCAGCGAGGCCAAGGCCGCTGGCTGGAGCCAGCCCAGAGGTTTCCATGCTGCCAGGACAGCGATCAGGGACAGGGAGTGGGGCTACTTATAATGCAAATGCTTTGATTATAGTTACTCCCTTGTTTATCATCAGCCTGGAAGAGGGAAGACTCCAGAGAGGAAAAGACCCTGGGTAACACTGAGCAGGAGCGGGGCTGGCAGCAGCTGAGGGGGCTGAACCACTTTGCTTGAGGCCCCGGAGTCTCCCTCCTGCTTCCAAAATGGGCAAATTGATTAAGAGCCTTTTCCTTTCCTTTCTGGGCTGGACCAGAAACCAGCTAAGCTCCGTGGTCTTGAATTTCGTTCAAAGTTCCCCACCCTTCTCTTGCTCCCCCCCCCCAACCTCCCCACACACTTCACTTCCACCTTTTCCTCCTGTTCCCTTTGCTGCACTGTGTACCCCACAATCCTCCCCAGACCTTGAAACAGTTATAGACTGTTTTTAACACATCTCTCCCATTATCAGAGCAAGCAGAAAGCACGGCCTTCTCGGTCAGACCAGACCCAGTTTGAATTCTGCTACATTCTAGCTGTGTGACCCTGAACACTTTGCTTAACCTCTTGGGGCCTCTGTCTGCCTGTAAGAAAAAGAGTACCCACTTCTTGGGGTTGTTGTAGAAGTCAAAAGAGACAAAAAGCATGTACAATCATATAGAATGCCTAACACAAAGTATTCGAGAGTAATCACTAACACATAGTTTTTCCTTTATGCCAAACACATTGCAACGCTAGGAGAGAGAGGTACCATATCATCCCTATTTTATAGAGTAGGAAACTGAGGCACAGAGAGGTTTAATCCCTTGCCCAAGATCATACGGCCAGGAAGATAGCTATTATTATTATTATTCCCCTACGAGACAATAAGCTCACTGAGGAGAGAGGCTTTGCACATACGTATCTAATATCTACTTTAGGGATGTCGTTGAAAGGTCAAGGCCCTACAAATTTCAAGAGACATCTTCCATTTCCTAAAACCTCCCCAGAAAAAGATCCCCAGTTTCCACAGGGAAACAGCAATAGCATCATGGGAAAAGGGGGGGGGGGGAAACACAATTTTTTTTAAGTCAGAAGGTTTGCATTGACCTATCGGAGTCACCTATTCCCAGCTCTGTGAGTTGAGACTGATGGCTTCACCTCCCCTCACCTCACCTTTTTTTATGCCTCCTTGCCCATAGAGCTGAGAGCCCGGTGTGAGATCTCAAGTGATAAGGCACTTTGTGGACTGGAATGTCCTGTCCGAAGAGAGGGGTTTTTCATTCTTAACCCTTCCCAGCCCTTGGCCCCCTTGCTGGGAAGCGGTTCCATTAAGGCCAGGCCTCTCGAGTGTGTGGTGGAAAATAACAGAGGTTTTTTAAAGGGAACTGAAACCGCACTCCTCAGCAGAATGTTCCCCACACATTCACTGTGGCCCATGACGGAGTCTCTACATTCAGCTTTGAGAAGCGCTTGTGGGTCCCGGCTGCCGGCCACCGCAGGGCTATTCAGAGGCTGGTAAACAGCACATGGCATTCTCCGCCTATGGCAAGCATTCATGCACCGAATTCTTTGTCCTCGTGAGGAGAGACAGAGAGCTACTCTGTGCTGCAAAACCAGATCCCCGTTTGCAAAAGCCCCGGCCGGAGAGCACGCCAAGGCTGGGGCCCACATGCCACCAAGCCCTTGTGCGCTTGCGAAATAAACTTGCCCGAACTTGGACTTCTCTCAAAAAAAAACTTGGGTTAACTTGTTAATTCCAAAGGGAAAACATGGCACTGTTACCATGGAGAAGCTTGGCCATCTGCTCCTTAATCAAGAGCTCCAAGTCCTGCGGGTCCTGAGAAGCGATCCCACACCGCTTCCGTGGTATTCCTGCCCCCAGTGCATAACCCAAATCTAACCAAGAGGGAAACAAACATCATCACACAAACCCAGGCCGAGGGACGTTTCTAGAGGACAACCAGCCCCGCATATTAAAAAAATATTAATGTCGCCCCCCACCCCCTGGGTGGCTCAGTCAGTTAAGCGTCTGACTCTTGGTTTCGGCTCAGGTCATGATCTTAGGGTTCATGAACATCATCGGCTCTGCCCTGACGGTGTGGAGCCTGCTTGGGATTCTCACTCTGTCCCTCTGTCTCTGCCCCTCCCCTGCTCTCTCTCTCTCTCTCTCTCTCTCTCTCTCTGGCTCTCTCTCAAGAATAAATAAATTAAAACTTAAAAAAATACATGAAAATCTTTTTTAAAAAATATCAGTGTCATGAAGGGCAACGAAAAGCTGAGCACCTGTTCCAGATTGAAGAAACCAGATGGGAGAGACCAGGAGAACTGAACGTCAGGTGGGATTGTGGACATGGGTTGAAACCAAAATGGGAATAAAGACCTTGGCAAAAGGCAATGGTTGGGCAGTTAATAAAACTTACAAATGGACTGTATGTCAGATAAGAATATTTTACCAGTGTTTTCTTTTAATTTTTTTTAATGTTTATTTATTTTTGAAGGAGAGAGACAGAGCGTGAGCAGGGTAGGGACAAAGAGAGAGGGAGACACAGAATCCAAAGCAGGCTCCAGGCTCCAAACTGTCAGCACGGAGCCTGACGCAGGGCTTGAACCCACAAACCTCAAGATCATGACCTGAGCTGAAGTCGGACACTTAACCGACTGAGCCGCCCAGGCGCCCCTTATCAATGTTAAGTTTTCTGAATTTGCTGATTGTATTGCGTTATTAAACAGGATGTCCATGCATGCTGAAGTATTTGGGAGTAAAGGGTCGTGGCGTCTGCAATTTAGTCTCAAACGATCCAGCAAACCTGATGCTACTGATAACCTGTACATAGAGAGATTAAAACACACGAGGTAACATTGGTAAAAATCTAAGTGAAAGGCATATGGATTATCCTAGGTATCGCTCTTGCAAGGTCTCTGTAGGTTTAAAGTCAAAATAAATACACTTTAAAAAAGAAAAAAAAGGAACATCGGGGGCGCCTGACTGGCTCAGTTGGAGGAGCATGCGACTGCTATCTCAGGGTCGTGGGTTTGAGCCCCGCGTTGGGGGTAGAGATTGCTTAAAAATAAATTTTTTTTTAAGTTAAATAAATAAACGAAAACGCCCCAACCGACAAAGAAATAAAGGAACATCAGTTACATGCACAGCTGCATCTCCCAGATACTAATTCACGTAGGCTAATGTGCAAGAAGGGCAGGGCGATGAGAGCCAGCAACATGCTAAGTCCCAGTGGAACACTGGAGACATAGCAGAAATTCACTAAAGACACAGCAGTAATTCACTAACGCTGCTATTGCTGGAAACATTTGATCCAACCTACCAACCTCATGGGAAAATTAGTTACATTATATTATAATCACACCTTGCTTTTGACCCCAAACAGTTCCACGCACCTAATTAACCTTACTTCTGAAAGGATCATAAACAGCTAGAACTGGCAGCAGCCTTCAAGAATGCAAGCCTGAGCCATGTTACAAATGAGGAAACCAAGGCTGAGAGAGGAACCTTAATGTGCCCAAGGTCGTGGCTAATCCCATTTACTCCCAGGCCAGTACTGCTTTCCAGGCTCTGTCCTGAGAACCCTGGAGTATCTTCCCCCAACTTTTGGCTATTTGCAAAACTTCAAGACAAGAAGACTTGTGTTTCCCCAAGGGGAAAAAAAATTTTTTTAATGTATAGGTGACATTGGGAGCCTTTTGAAAAGAGAGGGAACAAATATATTTTTTTAATGTTTATTTTTGAGAGAGAGAGAGAGGCAGAGTATGAGCAGAGGAGGGGCGGAGAGAGAGAGAGGGAGACAGAATCCGAAGCAGGCTCCAGGCTCTGAGCCGTCAGCACAGAGCCCGATGCGGGGCTCGAACTCACGAACCCTGAAATCACAACCTGAGCTGAAGTCGGATGCTTAACTGAGTGAGCCACCCAGGTGCCCCTATGTGTGTGTGTGTGTGTGTGTGTGTGTTTCAATATTTATTTTTGAGGGGCACCTGGGTGGCGCAGTCGGTTAAGCGTCCGACTTCAGCCAGGTCACGATCTCACGGTCCGTGAGTTCGAGCCCCGCGTCGGGCTCTGGGCTGATGGCTCGGAGCCTGGAGCCTGTTTCCGATTCTGTGTCTCCCTCTCTCTCTGTCCCTCCCCCGTTCATGCCCTGTCTCTCTCTGTCCCAAAAATAAAAAATAAAAATAAAAACGTTGAAAAAAAATATTTATTTTTGAGATAGAGTGTTGAGCAGGGGAGGGGCAGAGAGCTAGGGAGACACAGAATCCGAAGCAGGCTCCAGGCTCTGAGCTGTCAGCACAGAGCCCGACGCGGGGCTGGAACCTACAAACTGCGAGATCATGACCTGAGCCGAAGTCAGATGCTTAACCCACTGAGCCACCCAGGCGCCCCTAAGTGTGTTTGTTTAAAACAAAAATTGTCCTAGTACTTTGTGATCAAATACATCCCATGTGATGAGGGCTAGTTTCAGAAATCTCAAAATACAGAAATTCAAACTTGCCTAACAGAAAAATGAGAGCATTGGGACATTGTCCTGATTATCTTTTACCTGTATCTCCCCCTTCAGAGCCCTTCTGCCTGCCCTCTGCCTCCCGGAGGTTCTGTGCCTCCAGGAGGCTGACCCCTTCACCTGCAACACCTAGACTCACTTACCCTCCAGGGAGAGGCACCATAAGGAGGAAAGGTCATCTTCCTGTTGCCCATGACCAGCACTTTCCAGCAAATGCTATGTCCTTTGTGACTACAGCTCCTGCCGGTGGACCCTCCTCTGCCTCCAGCTCACGCTGGGTTCCAAGGAGCACCATGTCTTCCCCAAGCCCCTCCAGGCCCCTGGGCGATACCAGCTTCGTGCTGTCCGTGTTCCCGTCACCCCCTGTTGGCTCCTCTGTTCCTGCCCACTATTCCTCGAACAGTCCCTTTCTCTAATCCTCTATGATTGAACTAATCTTCAAGTGGAATTTTGTTTCCTGTAGGGACCCTGACAGATTGAGAAATGAGTTTGTGTGAAAGCAAAACATTTACTGCCATTTGTGAGCACGTGGTGCATTTCCAAGTCATTCTATTTTTGAAATGTCCCCTTGGCCAGTCTTTCCACCCACTGTCACACTGCCTAAAGCAAGGTACGAGGTGAGGCTGTGGTCCGCGGGGCGCTCGGTGCATCTCTGAGCAAGGACCTTGGGGAGACCAGCCCGGCCCCTCCCCGGTCTCCTGATGCCACCAACCTCCTCCCCCCCTTCTGAGTGTAAGACCTCCCGAAGGACCGTGCAGGACTTTGGGGACTCCGTGAAGCATCCTCATCAGGGACTGAGAGAGGGCAGGGGTGAGTGGCAATGAAGGTGTCCAGCAGAAGAGAGGGAGAGTGGGAAATGAGAGGGGCTGGCGGGCGGGCAAAGCAAAGCCAGCTGAGATGGGTCCCCGACATGTACCTCCAGCCCCCAGCACCTCCTCCACGCTGCCCCTTCTACGGTAACTGTCACCACAGGAGGGAGGGCTCCTGTTGCGAGGCCACCGCCTCCAGCCTGGGTCTGCCGTCAGAGGGCGGCTGAGAGGTTTCTCACGTTTCTTTTAAATGTCTTATTTATTCTGGGGGGTGCCTGGGCGGCTCAGTCGGTTGAGCATCCGACTTCAACTCAGGTCATGATCTCGAGGTTCCTGGGTTCGAGCCCCGCGTCGGGCTCTGGGCCGACAGCTTGGAGCCGGCAGCCTGTTTCGGATTCTGTGTCTCCCTCTCGCTCTCCCCCTCCCCTGCTCGTGCTCTGTCCCTCTCTCGTCTCTCAAAAATCAATACATTTAAAAAGACAAAAAAATAAAAAATAAAGAGATGGCAGGCCTGTAACTCAGAGCCAGAGAGAGCCCTTTCCACCACTCCAGTAGGTCTTATTTTCCATTCCCATTGGCATCTTCTTACCCATCCAGAACCATTTCTAAATCGTGTATTCGTATCTGAGGATGGAAAGCAGGTGGGTGGGTCCTGGAGCCCGGGCGGCCAACGTGCCAAGCCTCTCTTGATTACTCGCAGCCAGCCTCACCCGGAGAACCAGGCAACGAAGACTTCCCTCATTAGCCACTGATGAGACGAGCTAGTCCGCTGGATGGACTGAGTCTGAACTATCAGGGCTGGGTGTGCAGACTTCATACTCCCGACACAGAATGCAAAGGCACAAGGCATCAGGGTTAATAAACAGCTTTATTTGCCTTCGACAGCATCCATTTCCTTACATTCTCCATTAATTTGCCATTAAAGTGCGGGACATTTTCTTAATCACGATAACTTTTATTAAAAGAAATCAGAACTCGTTTCAGGAATGTGGCGGTCATGAAGATAAACATCTCTCCTACGATACACAGAATGGAAGCCCCTCGCGTGGAGCTGGTGGGTTGGCCAATCTGCAAACAGATTGTAATTCCCTCTCACCATGAGCACCAAACTGGCTGGGACCGCCACCCATGGGGGGAGGGGGGGGAGAGTGCGGGGGGGGGGGGGGGGGAAGTGATGCTACAGAGGTCGAGAAACACCCACATGCCCTGCCCTGCCCTGCCCTGCCCGCCGGCTCCTCTTGGCCCTCACTGGGTGTTTGCTGTTTGAATAGATCCAATCTTAGGAGAAATGGAGGTCTGACCCTCCCTACTGCCTTCCACCCCACCCCACCCTTACTAACAAAAGCCCCCAAAGTCATTACAATGAAAAAGTGGGTTTCCATTGCCCCAACGCTAACAATGTTCAGTAAAAATGAGGATAATAAACACAGAAGCTTGCTTAGTAAACAGGAGCTCTCAGCGTTCAATGCAAAAAGAAAAAAAAAACTGAAATCTTAAGGCAAATACTGTTGACTCTGCACATGGGCTGGACGAACTTGGAACTCTTTACCTATCTGTAAAGCGCCGGCCGTGAGCTTAAGGGCGGTTGGCTTTTCAGCGCTTGCTACTAGCAGAGGCCAGAACTTTGCATTATGCTGAGGCTGTCTTTCGGCGTGTTTCTCTTTGCAGTTTATATACAAACACACCCAAGGCTGATGTATTTTTATACATATATGTACACCCACACAGAGACCTGCTACTCCTTCTTGGAAACCACTAGCTCCACCTCGGGAAGCTGGATGCCAACCTTAGTCCCGCTGTCATTGCTAGAAGAAGAGGACAGTCGGGACTTCTTAGAGGCCAGGGACACGCCACTGCCCTGTAACTTGCCTGCCTCGTCATCGCTCCCAGTCACCTCATAATGGCCTTTGCTCTTTGACCCCAATCCACCGAAGGTACCAAATTTCAGCTTTCCGTGTTTCCCTTTGACTTTCCCGCCTTCCAGTGACACTTCCCCACCTTCAAACTCCAAAGTCCCCGTCGGGGTGGAAGGCGCAGACAGCTCCCTTTCGTCACTGAAGGAATTTGAGCGGTGGCGCGGCTTCTTGCTTTTAAACAAAGAGAATTTGCCTTTGGGCGACGATGTTTCCGCCTCTGCTTCTCCTTCCAGAGAACCGAGGCTGGCCTTGGAGCTCTTCAGGTCGCCTTTGGACCCTGAAATGGATGCTTCTGGTGAGCCAGTGACACCACCTTTCCCTTTAGGTTTGGAAAAATTGAACTTGGGCATTTTGATTTTGGACTTTTTAAGTTTTACATCGGACTCTTCCCACTCGCCCTCTCCGGCACCAGCCTGGACAGTGGCCTCCACTTTCGGGAAGTTAATATCCACCCCCACTTCTCTGCCAACCAGCTCCCGGCCAGAGAAGGTGAATTTGGGGATCTTCATTTTGGGGAATGTTACTTTTCCAGATCTGCTTTCCAAGTGGCCTGGAGACCCAGACGCACTCAGCCCAGGACCCTGGAGTCCTTCTACCTTTGGTCCTGAGAAATGAAGTCCCCCGGCAAGCTTAGGCACATCCACGTTGAGAGCGGAGGAGGCCTGGGGTCCTTTCCACTCACCCCCAGAACCTTTGACACTCACATGCCCTTCACCCAGACTGACAGCCGGGGCGCTGACAGCCCCTGATGCATCCACACCTCCTTTGATTTTCGGGACCTTCAAGCTGACACCGAAATCTGCCTCAGGAGATGCCATATTAAATGAAGGCCCCTTCACGCTAATGTCAGGAACAGCACCCTGGAAACCTATTCCCGAACCTTTCAGATCGCCTTTGATTTCAGGACCAGAAATGTGCCCCGTTGGCAGTTTCACATTCACACCTGACAGCTCCACATCACATCCAGAGGCCTTAACCCCAGGCATCTGGAGGTTTCCTTCGAGGCCCTGCACGCTGATGCCCGGAAGGCCTCCTCCAACAGCGGGGCCTTTCACCTCACCAGTGGCCCCGAGGCTCCCTTTTATTTTTGGTCCTTCCAAGTTCAAGGCCATGTCTGGTGCTGAGATTTGAGGGCCAGAGATCTGAGGCCCTTTCAGGTTCAGGCCTCCGAGGTTCACATCCGCACCTGGCCCCTTTAGTTCTCCGGTCACTTGTGGCCCCTTGACACTGACGTCCAAGTCGGACCCTGGTGTGGAGATGCCAAACTGGGGCAGCTTCATTTTGGGAAGTTTAATGCCACTTTCAGGTGCCTCCAAGCTGAGATCAGGGGCACCTACTGATACCTTAGGGCATTTGATGTCACCAGAGACAGCCACGTCTCCCTGCAGGCTTGGTCCCTTCAGGGTCGCGTCTGGCGCGCCAAGGCCAAGGTTTAGCGCTGTGGCATCAATCCCCGGCATTTTCACACCATCTCCTTCCATCCTCACCTTTCCACCGACACCTCTGAGGTCAAGCCCCGGGGCATGCACCTTCACGCTGGGAACAGAGGCATCCAGGTCTCCCTTCAAACTTGGTCCTTTCAAATTCAGGTCAAGGTCAGGTCCAGAGACTTTGGGCATAGAGAGGTTCACTGAAGGCAAGTCTACCCTTGGCCCCTTCAGAGACACATCAGTTCCTTCAAGATTAACATCCGGTGCACTCAAGCCTCCTTCAAGAGAAGGCAGCTGGGCGTGGACCTCCGCTCCTCCGCCTTCCATTTTCATACCAGGGACGCCGATCTTGGGCATTGAAAACTTGGGGAACTTGATTTTCGATTCTGGACCTTGCAGATCTATGTCTGGTCCTTCCAGTCCCGCACTGGAGACATCACCCTTTAACTTTGGTCCTTTCAAGTTAACGTTCACTTCGGGGGTGGAGACCTGAGGGGCAGAAATGCCGAACGATGGTGCTTTGACTTTAGCATCTGGGCCTTCAATGTTGATGTCGGGTGCATCCAAGTTTGCCTGCACCCTGGGGCCTTTGAAGTCGCCCTCTATTTTGGGGCCGGAAACATCCATACCTGGCACCTTCAACTTCGGAGCCTTCAGCTTGAGGTCAGGACCTTCCACATTAATCCCTGAAGAAATATCCAGATCAGGTGCCTGGATTTCACCCTCTAGTTTGGGGCTAGGGAGGGGGGCCTCTGCTTTAAATTTAGGTGATTTAATGTCAAATTCTACATCGGGAAAGTACATCTTTCCAAACATAGGTTTCTTGGTTTTGGGGGATTTCACATCAACTTTCAGTGTGGCATCTGGCCCCACAACGTTGACATCTACGTCAGGAGTCTTGAGACTGGCGTCAACTTCACCCCCAGGAGCATTCAAATCAAATCCCTGTTTTTTGGCCTTCATTTTAGGACCACTCATGTGAATCTTAGGCATTTTAAACTTGCTTTTCTTGCCCTTGCCACCAACACTGATGTCAGGAGTCTCGACGTTCAGTTCTGCCTCGGGAACAGCCACATCCAAGGAAGCTGGCTTGAGGTCAGCTTTGGGACTTTTTGCCCCAAATCCAAACTTGGGTTTCTTAAATTTGGGAATTTTAATATCTGGCCCCTCAACATTGATATCTGGGCTCTCCATGTGTACATCCAAGCTTGGAGCTTCTAAATCAACTTTGGGCCCTTTGAGGTCCAGTTCACCACCTAACGTGGGACCAGAAACCCCAATTTTGGGTGTCTTGAGATGCAAATCAACATCAGGAACAGTTACTTTAGGGGCAGATATATCCAGCGATGGCATCTTTAAATTTGGGCCGCTAAGCTTGACATCAGGGCCTTCAATATCCACACCTGGACCTTTAAGGTCTACTTCTGGGCCTTTGAAAGTACCTTCAATCTTAGGGACAGACACATCAAAATCTCCTTTGACTTTGGGTCCTTTCAAATCCAAGTCAACATCAGGCATGGAGATTTTGGGAGCTTTGATATTTATCTCTGGCATCTTGAACTTAGGGCCCTTCAGTTTTGCGTCTGGACCTTCGATACTGACATCTGGAACATCAATGTCCACCTTGGGTCCAGATATGTCAATGTC